>NW_027097977.1:0-21115 GCF_019320115.1 Miscanthus floridulus | reverse complement strand
AAGGGTCCCCCAACTAAGATAAAATGGGGTCTTTAATCCAGGTTGAGTGACCCGGGACAAAGAACCCCGTCTCGATTTCTTTATCCCGGATGGTTTTTGGGGAGATTTGCTCCCTACCAACCATGACTAAAACTGAGTTCTCCACCGGTGATTAAAAGGAAAAATAATATATTCACTTGACCTTTTTTCGGTAGCAACGCACCGGTGCGTAGTCAGACTTAATGCACGATGCGTGAGCATCCACTGGGCCTACAATGTGCAGCAGTGGCTCAGATGGCTGACCAGAAAAGTACACTTAATTTGAATGGTACCATATATAGTAAACAAGACAAACCACAGTTGGTACTACTCTGTACTACTTGATACATATCTCCACCAAAACGAGACACCCCTTTCCTCTCACTCTCACACTCCCTGAATCATGAGTTTCAAATCTCTAAAAGGTCAAACAAACCTTGACTGTGACGGTGCTATTATATATCATTGCATGATCATCAAGATAAGATCGTATAGTGACTGAGTGAGACATGTATGTACTAACTGGCATTTAAGCCTCGAACTGTGTGTCGTACGTGAGCTGCCTCCTCTCCTAGCCTCTGAATTATTGAACCGTTTCCAACAGTGTTGGTCTCAAAGAAATTTGACACCAAACAGATTTATGAAGAAAAAGAATAATACTTGGAATTGGAAAAAGTTGATCTCTCTTTACAATTGGGTAGGGCTCCCCATTTATAGTGACCATGAGCCACTTTACATTCCGAAAATGTCCTTCCTCAACCACTACATTCTTAGGATATGCCGTACATAAAGGTCATTTGAGGTAACGTGTACAAATTGAACTCTTCCACATGGTCACGTTTCTCACGCCTCTTGTTTTCCAACCTCGAGACTTCATCTTCACGCCAAGTTGATCATCTAGCCTCGAGGCTCCATCCACGATCCGGAATGAACGTCCAGCCTCGAGGCTCCTGCTTCATTAAGCTTTGTTGAGAACTCATAACCTCACATAGTTCTCCTTCGAGTATTGTTCCTGACTAAAGAGTAAAAAGGTAAAAGCTCGGTGCCCGGAACCGACTCGGAACACTCGAGGCTTAGCTCAGTTGGAGTTTACCTACTACTAGTGCCAGTCACCAGCCTCGAGCCCCTCCAGAAGCAAGGTGATGCGAGGGTACGAGTTTTACTATTAGAGGTGTCCCCATAGAACGTGCGAGGTTAAAGGAGTTCTGTTTCTTTTACTGCCAACGCATAACTTGCGAGGTTAAGGGTTTTTATACCACAAACAGTGCTCGAGGGTGTTCAGGTTTTGGGGATCCCAACAAACAGCAATCTTGAGTGGCTCTAATTGTCGTTGGCCACATCATACCTTGTCACTGGTAGAGAACAGAGCTTTACTCCCGGTGAGGAACCCCCTCTAATCCCGGTTCCCCACCCGGGAGCAAGCATCCGGGACTAAAGGGGGTCCTTTAGTCCCGGGTCAGGAACCGGGACTAAAGGAGGACCTTTAGTCCCGGTGGATAACACCAACCGGGACTAAAGGTGCCTCCTGACATGCCACGATGACCGGCACCCTTTAGTCCCGGTTGGTAATACGAACCGGGACTAAAGTTTTTTTTTCTTTTCTTTTCATTTTTTGTTTTCTTTTCAAAATAGGTTTTTGAAGTCGTATTGTACGCTGCTAATTATACATTTATACGCACATATAGTATGTTTCGGTTCAAGCACAATGAACGTATTAAATCACACAATTCAAGCATAGAAATATATATATATATATATATATATATATATATATATATATATATATATATATATATATATGCATGCATGCATCATATATATATTTACATGCATGCATGCATATGTGTATTTTATATTATATTATTTTATGTGCATATATTACAAAAGATTGCATTACAGTTGTTGTGATATAACAAGTTTCCTCTCATCCTCTAGCTTGGCTTCCATGGCAGTGTTGGGTCGAAGTAGAACTCGCCCTTGGAATCGATGACCTGGTCATTAAAAAATCCGGCTATGGACTCTTGAATTGCTTTGATTTGGTCTCGCCGTATGACCTTTTCCTCCAACCATCGAGCCTACAGGTTTGAATTAAAGGAAAATAAATTAATATATGTACATAAATACATACATATATATGTATATAAAGACATAGTAACACAATCAATAATAATAATTAAATGAATATATAGTGTATTTTTAACGTACTTTGAGTCTCTCTGTAGGAGTTCTTTGGGAGACCGCCTTGATAAACTTGCAAACATAGTAACCACAGTAGTTGTTCCCATGTTCCTGCCTCAGACACCACTTTACGAGAAAAAGATTTGTCATCCAATCTGGTGATCCGGTGAAAGCTATATGTTTAATTAATAAAGATGATGCGATTTAGGGGACTTACTTTCAAAGGGATTACATTCAGTGGCGCTTTGCATTTTTCCATGTGTTGCATCTCAATAAAGGTTTTCCAAACACTGCCCAATAAAAAATTTGCCACGTCATCAGATATAGTTAATTATCATGTTTGTGTGTATATATGGTTGCTAGAGATACCGAAATTACCTCTGGATAATATCTATCATATCTTGGTAGTCTTGTTGTGGTTTTCTCATCGAGTCATAGATTATCAAGTGACTTTTTACCAGATCGATGTCCATCAATATCCAGTGATTGCTGCATGTGTTTATAGGATATAATGTATAACACTCATTAATTAACTAGAATCAACATATGAGCCATTAAGGATGATCGACATTATTAACACTCACTTGAAGTTGTAGGGAAAGAGTATATCCTTCTTGTGGCGTTGGTTCACTAAGAAGTTAATGAGGTTACTCTCTGACTCAGACTTCCAATTAGGCTTTGGAGTAACTGGGTCTTTGAATACTATATGGGGATCAACAAAACCAATTTCATTGCAGCCTTCCTTTCTGAGCTCTGTCATTGTAAATCTGTATATATATAGTACTTGTTAGGATAATTTATATGCATATACACACATATGATGAGTTTAATAATAGATCGAAAGAATTATTACTTACAGACAATAGCAGCTAATGATAACTTTGTCGAGAGAGGTCAGGTGGCATAGTTGATGAAATTCTGCAAAGTCAACATACATAACATCATCGCCACGGAACCAATGTTCGTCTCTAATTCTGACACCAACGCAGAAGTCTCCACCGGTAGACGCCTACATGTACCACTTGTTTAGCAGGTAGATTTGCGTCCCCGGATCACATAAGGCTTGAGGGTTGTATAGACTCTGGCCTAGTACAAATTTTTTCTTCCAAATATCAACCTCCGGCGCACTCTCAATGTTTCCATCACCAAACATCTGGTAAAGGTCGAGACCAGTCTCTTCAATAAATTCACCAAGGTGATCCAAATCGACATCCGGAGGTATGTTTGCCTGATGCATTAATCCTAAATTCGAACCATATTCATTACCAACAACTAGTAGGGGGACTGATTGGTGCGATTGTTGTCCGAGTTGTGCAACTCCTTTCCCTGCCCGCTTCTTTTTCTGTGCCGCCTCAATTGACTTGGTGAGAGTGCGGTCATAGTCCGTTAACGTTGATTTGGGCGGCTTACGAGATTCCCGCTGTTGTTGCTGGTAAGAAGCCACCTTTTTTCTTAGAATATCTGGAGCTACGAAGAAGTACGGTTTCTCCGGGTTTCTCCTTGCTTCTTGACCCTTTTTAAGTTTGTCATAGAATCTGGACATATCTTTTTTATATGCATCAGTTACTTCTTCCTTCTCTTCAGATACTATTTTGGGAATAGCCCTTGGTTTCACGGTGGCTTTCTTTGCCGGCGGGGACTGGTTCTTCGTTTGCGGGGCTGGCCTCTTGCTAGTACTTGGCTTCTTGGTAGGTGGGGGCGGGGGAGGCGTTGGAGACCTGCTTGGAGGTGGTGGCAACGGCGTTGGAGACCTCCTTAGAGGTGGCGGCTGCGGCGTTGGAGACCTCCTTGGAGATGGTGTGGATGCAGCCTCGCCTTCCAACACATTGTCATTGTATAGAGCACTATGTTGATCTGGCGATTGAACAATTGGATTTAGGTTGGGGGAGGATCTGCTATAAAAAAAGGAATGACATATTATTATGAGGAGATTGTTAATTATTTAAGCCAATATAAATTAATGATGTAGTGTTTTCATCCGCACCTATGGTGAGGTAGTTCAGGAGGGGGTGGAGCCGACATCCCGGGAATGATGATGTAGCGCTTGCGCCATATAATGAATGTATTCTCTGCTTCTTCTAGAGTCTTCTCGCCATCACCTCCAGGAATGTCAAGAGGCAAATCACTAAAACCTTTTTCAGCTTTATCTATTGAGATGGTAGCATATCCTTCTTGGATTATATTCCCATGAATCCTTGGTGTCTTGGTTCGGTCGATAGGATTAACAAGACCGATAGCCACCTTGATTGTGGAATTCCCCTTCAGAATGTGTAGCTCACACGATGTACAAGGTTCAGTGACGTCATCCACAGGGAAGCGTAGTCCTATGTCCCCTTGATTTGGTATCTTCGTGGAAGCGCAGCTGCTTTTCAACTGAACAGATTGGCTAATGTTGATTCCTGGCTCTGATGCCTGCTTGCTTGCACTCACTGCTATTTGCACTTGCCTTCTGATTTCCTCCTGCATTCTCGCTTCAAGGTTTTTTTCTCGCTCCTGTGCTTCACGCACCGCTTCCTCCAACCTCTGGAGCCGCTGTGCCTCTTCTTCCTTCTTTCTCTGGCGGCTTCTGTAGGAAGGTCTGTCCTGAGGGAATCCATGCTCCCATGAGACACTTCCTTTGCCTCTAGTTCGGCCACTGTTTTCAATAGTCCCGATGGCGTATGTCGGTTCATCCTTCTCTCTGTTGGGCCTGAACGCACCACTAGCAGTAGCTCTCTGAGCATAAAACAATCTTTCTGCTACTTCTTGCAGTTTTGCGCCATAAACGCACTTCTCTGTCTCTTGGTCCAGTGTTCCCCCATGAGCGAAAAACCAATTCTTTGCACGCTCTCCCCACTCGAGTGATTCTGGTGTGAACTAGGAGGTGTGTCATGATATCAAAGAAGGAAGGAGGGAACACCAACTCAAAGCTGACGAGACATTGAACCACATCATTCTGTAGTTTAGCTAGATCAGTTGGATCAATTGCCTTCTGAGAAATTGCATTGAGGAATGCACATAGCTTCACGGTGGCTAGATGTACATTTGGAGGTAGAATTCCTCTTAATGCAACTGGAAGTAATTGCATCATGAGAACGTGACAGTCATGGGACTTTAAGTTACAGAATTTCTTCTCTAGCACATTTATAATACCCTTTATATTTGAGGAGAATCTAGATTGTACCTTGATGTTGTTTAAGCATTCAAACATGATTTCCTTCTCCTCTTTGCTTAGAGTGTAGCTGGCAGGACGTAGGTAATGGCGTCCATCATCTGTCTTCTCTGGATGCAGGTTGTCTCTTTCTCTCAAACAACGCAGGTCCTGTCGTGCTTCAAATGTGTCCTTAGGCTTTCCATACACACCCATGAAGCCTAGCAGGTTCACACAAAGATTCTTCATCAGGTGCATCACGTCGATCGAGCTTCGGACCTCTAGGACTTGCCAATAGGGTAGGTCCCAAAATATGGACTTCTTCTTCCACATGGGAGCGTGACCATTAGCGTCGTTCGGAACAGGTTGGCTGCCATGTCCTTTTCCAAAGACAACTTTCACATCATTGACCATATCGAGTACATCCTCACCGGTTCGGTTGCGAGGCTTGGTCAGGTGGTCTGCCTTCCCTTTAAAATGCTTGCCTTTCTTTCTTATGGGGTGATTTGCAGGAAGAAATCGACGATAGCCAAGGTACACGACCTTTCGACATTTTTTCAAGAATACACCTCTAATATCACCGAAGCAGTGTGTGCATGCATTATATCCCTTGTTTGACTGTCCTAAAAGATTACTTAGAGCAGGCCAATCATTGATTGTTACGAACAACAATGCTCGCAGATCAAAGTGTTCCTGTTTGTACTCATCCCACACACGTACACCTTCTTTATTCCACAAAATGAGAAGTTCGTCAATAAGTGGTCTCAGGTACACGTCGATGTCATTGCCAAGTTGCTTCGGGACTTGGATGAGCATAGGCATCATAATGAACTTCCGCTTCATGCATAACCAAGAAGGAAGGTTGTAGATACTTAGAGTAACAGGCCAAGTGCTATGACTACTGTTCTGCTCTCCAAAAGGATTGATACCATCTGTACTTAAAGCAAACCTTTAGTTTCTTGCGTCATTTGCAAACTCCAGGAATTCTCTGTCGATTGCTCTCCACTGGGACCCATCAGCAGGGTGTCTCAACATATTGTCTACCTTACGGTCTTCTTTGTGCCGTCGCAACAATTTTGCATGTTCTTTGTTTCTGAACAGACGTTTCAAGCGTGGTATTATAGGAGCATACCACATAACCGTGGCATGGATTTTCTTCCACGGACGTTCGGTCTCAACATCACCAGGGTCATCTCGCCTGATCTTATACCGCGATGCATGGCATACCGGGCATGCATCCAATTTCTCATACTCTTTGCCACGGTACAGGATGCAGTCATTAGGACATGCATGTATCTTCTCGATTTCTAGCCCCATAGGACAGACAACTTGTTTTGCTTCGTAGGTAGTGGCGGGCAATTCATTGTCCTTCGGAAGCATCTTCTTTTAGATTTTTAGTAACTCTCCAAATCCCTTGTCAGATACAACATTCTTTGCCTTCCAATGCAGCAATTCTAGTGTGGTTCCCAACTTTTTCTGCCCTGCATCACAAGTTGGGTACAACAATTTCTTGTGATCTTCTAGCATCCGCTCGAACTTGATCTTCTCCTTTTCACTTTCACATTCTCTTTGTGCGTCACGAATGACCTAACAAAGATCATCAGCAGGCTCATCTTCTGCGGCTACCTCTTCTTCAGCTTCTCCCATTGCAGTATCATTGAAGCACGCACCATCGGGAATAATATCATTATCGTCCCATTGTTCTTCTTCACCTTCTTCCATTACAATGCCGGTTTCTCCGTGCTTGGTCCAACAAATATAGTTTGGCATGAAACCCGACTTGAACAAGTGTGAATGAAGAGTCCTTGAGCAAGGATATTCCACCGTATTCTTACATATGGCACATGGGCAGCACATGAAACCGTCGCGTTTGTTTGCCTCGGTCGCACGTAACAAAGAATGCACGCCGTCAATGAACTCTTGGGAGCGGCGATCAGCATTGTACATCCAATGCGGCTCATCTGCATTACATGACATAAATACTATATTAAAACCTAGATCATAATTAATTATTTATACAACATGCATGCCACCACAAAAGGTACAAATTTATGAAAGCATCGCTACAATGTAGACAATCCCAACTACCACTAAAAGAACTAAAGCTAAAATACATTTCAGGAGCACAAGGATTTCGCGACCAATCTCAACTAAAACAGACAGATCCCCCGATTGTGCAACATCTTTGGGCTTCTTCGGCTGGATCACTGCCTCATTAGCCGCCGTATCTGCCTGTTGTGCAAGATATTTTTGCACGAGTTCAACATACTCTTCCTCCCAGTAGAAGCCTGAACATCGTCCACTGCCATCCCACTGAAATTAAAACAAAAAATTAGAACTTTAACCACAACCCTCATGAAAATAGGTATAAACTAACCATAATCATTAAATACGATAAAATAACTCACATTGCGATCCGGACACTTGTAAAAGATACGATCCTTGTTGGGACCCTCCTTCTTCACTTGGTACTCCATCACAATCTTCGTCTCATCACGACACTTACCGCATGGAATGAGAGGGAGGCCCGGCCTAAGTCGCTTTACAAACCCATGAGAGGCCGACAACCCGGAAGCAGTTGCCATCTACTCTCTATACTCATTTTTTAATACACTATAAATTTCTCATTTTATAAACAAATAAAATTAAGAAACTATAAAATTATCTATATCTCTAAACAATGATATTTTGTATGGTCATTGTGTTCTCGTCTTTTACTGCGGCAGGTAAGTAATTCACATGATATTTCCGCAAATTAACAGAAGAATGGGAGTGTACACACATAACAATCGATTATTGTTTATATTTATATATATACTACGTTTGGGTACGGTGATTGACAGACTACTGCGACGATATCGGGACGCGTGAATAAATAACCATCCATACTAGTTGACCTTGCTTACGTGATCATCTCGGCGAGCATTTCTCCACCGGACGGTACCGTACTTGGCCACGGAATAGCTCTGATTCTACGAGGAAGGGAACACGGTCTTCCACAACCGTTGCCGCTCTCCCTCGTAGAATCAAAGCTCCTCCTTGACGTCTGTTACCGCTCGGCAGAGAACATGCTCGCTGAAATGAACACGGTCCGCTAGTTCAACTAGCTACTTTAACCTTCCTTCATGTAAATATGCAAGCTTGAAGTGATTTTGAGCTCAAATTGCTTACAAATGAAAAAAACCACACTAAAGAACCATATATATATATAGGGAACAAAATGGGATAAGACAATGATGAAACATGAGAGTATGAAGTTGGTAACCTTTAGAACCAAAGAATCGATGGAGGAATCGAAGAAATCGATGGAGGAATCGAAGAATGGATGGAGAAAGAGCAAGAACACTGCTTAAATTTGAACTTAAGCTCTCGGGCGGGCTCGGGGAGGAAGAAGATGGCCAGCAGCATTTATAGCTCAAAAACATGTTTTAATAAATAACCATCCGTACTAGTTGACCTTGTTTACGTGATCATCTCGCCGAGCATTTCTCCACCGGACGGCACCATACTTGGTCAAGGAAGAGCTCCGATTCTACGAGGAAGGGAACACGGTCTTCCACGACCGTTGCCGCTCTCCCTCGTAGAATCAAAGCTCCTCCTTGACGTCCGTTACCGCTCGGCAGAGAACATGTTCGCCGAGCTGAACACGGTCCGCAAGTTCAACTAGTACGGATTTTCTATAATTTTCTAACTATTTTCTAAGTTTTTCATTTCATAAAAAGTTAAAATAAAATGTTTAGTCGCTAAGTCCATAGAAATGACCATATTTTGACCTAGCAACGCATTGTCAATTGTCATTGCATTGCATTGCACCCCGGACCGGACTCCGGACAATAAAATACTATGGTCGATCGATGCCGTTCTTTGTCGTACAGTCGCACGGCGACGGCCTACGGACCCATTCAACCACCAAATTTGTCAGGCCCGGTTGTTCGGGCGTATCGTCAAAAGAAAACGGATTTGCTTCCTATTGCATGGCCTTACATTGCATCTGTCATACCAGTCGGAGGCACTAGTCCCTATACTCATTTTTTAATACACTATAAATTTCTCATTTTATAAACAAATAAAATTAAAAAACTCTAAAATTCTCTATATCTCTAAACAATGAAGTGTGCTATGCATGCTACAAATGAACGGTGAATACTAGTTTTTAATAGCTACTTTAACCTTCATTCATGTAAATATGCAAGCTTGAAGTGATTTTGAGCTCAAATTGCTTACAAATGAAAAAAACCACAATAAAGAACTATATATATATAGTGAACAAAATGAGATAAGACAATGGTGAAAAATGAGAGTATGAGATTGGTAACCTTTACAGCTGAAGAATCGACGGAGGAATCGAACAAATCGACGGAGGAATCGAAGAATGGATGGAGGAACAATGGAGGGAGGAAGCAAGGACACTAGTGCAGTGAGCTTCAAAATGTGCTGAGCTCGGGCTTGGGGAGGAAGAAGGAGACGGCCGGGATATAAAGGGGGGACCTTTAGTCCCGGTTGTTGGCTCCAACCAGGACTAAAGGTCCCTCCCAACGGCTACTGCGCCAGACAGAGGTGACAGAGACCTTTAGTCCCGGTTGGAGCCACCAACCGGGAGTAAAAGTCAACCTTTAGTCCCGGTTGGTGGCTCCAACCGGCACTAAAGGTCGCTACCACCTCTGTCTTGCGCAGTAGCCGTTGGGAGGGACCTTTAGTCCCGGTTGGAGCCACCAACCGGGATTAAAGGTATCTCTAGTCCCGGGCGCAAAAAATGCCGGGACTAGAGCCCATTTTGGCCGAGGATCAAAGGTCTGTTCTTTACTAGTGTGTCTTGGGCTGCTGGGTCATGTTGTGCACCACGAGTGCACGATCAGACATCCTGCATTGTTAAGTCTTCGGTGATATGGCTGCATTGCTTCCTCAGCTTGTCGGCAACTGCTTCCTGTCTGCCACAGTGCAATTATTGCATGGTATCAAGGTAATATAGTGACTGAATGAGCACTTATAACATGCATTTCGGCCTCCAACTGGTCATTGTGCGAGCTGCCTCCTCTCCTCACCTCTGAATTATGGAGCCATATCCAACAACAACCTTGACAGTGATGATGATGACGATGACGATGACGATGATGATGATATATTATTAATAATCATCTTGCACTGAGGTGAGTGAGCAAAGTACAAATATCAATTATGGAGGAATGGATGGTCAAGAGGGAGGAATTGTCAATGTTTGTCGAACGAAGAAAACTTGCCACCTTCCATCAACCAAATGAACTTTAGAGACGCCTTGCATACTGGGCATGGGAACTTTCTGTGAACACACCAGCCGCAGAATATCCCATATGCCGGCAAGTCATGCAGGGAGTACTGGTACCAAACATGCATTTTGAAGTTTGTCTTTGTAGCTCGGTCGTATGTCCATACCCCTTCCTCCCAAGAATGTACCAAACACTACCGAACAGAGCATCTTTGCCGAGGGCCTGAGGATTTGCCGAGGGCAAATGCTCGGGCACTCGGCAAAGGGCCTTTGCCGAGGGCCTAGCCCTCGGCAAAGAACAGCCCTCGGCAAAGACTCTTTGCCGAGTGCCAGACCCTCGGCAAAGACAAGCACACGGCAACAATAATTCTTTGCCGAGGTCTAAGCCCTCGGCAACAGGCCGGCCCACGGCAACACCGCCTGACACGACGTCCATCCCCTGTCGTCAATCTTTGTCGAGGGCATCACCGTTAGGCCCTCGGCAAAGACTTTTTAACCGTTTTTGAAAATTTTCTTTTAAAAAAGTTGTTGCCGAGTGCCCCTGGACCAGCACTCGGCAAAGACAGTCTTTGCCGAGTGCCAAGCTGGCACTCAGCAAATTTTCATTTTTTTTTGTTTTTTTGACCCCAAATTTTTTGTTGGGCCCACCTACATTGTTTACAACTTCATGTTCAAATTTGGTGCTTTTCTAGTTTTTTTGTTATATTTGGTTGATTAATTTGATTATGTTGAATTTTTGTACATAATTCAAATTTGAACTGCAAGTGCATGGAATATTGTAATTTAGTGCTTCGAAAAATGTTATTCATGGTATTTGGTGTATGTTGAGTCTCTATCCACGAACTCGCAACAAATTTCGCGCATCTTCTTCACGTAACATGACGAGCCACTTGCCGGAAAAGTGTTTTAAAATTATATAAAGTCCATACGAAGTCCGAAAATCACGAAACTTGTCGAGGTGTCATGTTATCGCATGTGTAGGCTGTGGTAAAAAAATTGAGAATGTTTCGAGCAAGTTGCGACGTCAGATGCATAAAACCCAGACATCTCCATGGCGGACCCGTCCCGCGCCTTGCTTTCCATTGGCTGATTCTCTGTTCCAGGTACAAGTCAAGTGGTCCGGGGATGGATTCCTGGTGAAGAGCACTTTTGGATTATATAGTTGTTGCTTTGACTACCCCAATACCCAGGATTAAAGAAATACGATTCCTAGCGCTAGAAAAATGCATATATAGGGTCCAGAATTCATGCAATGGAATGAAATAAGGGTTTAAGCGGGGATTAAAGAAAAGGTAATATCCTCGGGAAAGGCTAAGCACATTCGAAGACAGGCTTTCTATTTCGCATTCTCTGGCGGCAAGCCAACTGGAAGCAAATGGGATGAGAATTGCTGATATCCTTGGTACTGTCAAGTGCGGATTTCATGAGTTACTGTGATTGCATAGCGGATTTCACATTTCCAGTCAGTACGCTTTCAGGTGAAGCCTTGGGGCAGAGATCATTTCCTCCACCCACTCCAAATTCAAGTACTGCAATGACGAACAGTGGGATCAACTATACCTCTTCAACTATACCTCTGGTTCTTCTGGCATATTTGATGAGACCCGTTCTTTTTATGTATGCAAATTCCTTGATTGCGTAGCAGTTATGGATATTTCCCCAATCTTTCTTGCTTATGAAACATCTTTGTAGATTGGAAGAGTTCCACTAGGACAGCAAATCAGCTACTTCGAAAAGACCAGAGCTCAGATACTGGAGAACATGGAGGAGGAAGCAGCAAGTGATTTCTTCAAGACGGCGCTCTTCATTGTAGCTGCAGGATCCAATGACATTTTGGAGTATCTTTCACCTTCAGTACCGTTCTTTGGACGAGAGAAGCCTTATCCTTCATACTTTCTGGACGTGTTGGTTTCCAATCTGACATTTTATCAGAAGGTTCTGCCAATTTATCCCTACTGTAGTTTTGTGTCGCTTGCTCTTGTTTGCTGCTGACCTCTATTTTCTTTCCCTCGATTAAGAGGCTAAATGAACTGGGTGCTCGAAAGTTTGTTGTGTCCGACGTCGGGCCACTCGGTTGTATACCGTACGTTCGTGCTCTGGAGTTCATGCCTACAGGGGAGTGTTCAGCATCCGCGAATCGAGTCACTGAAGGTTACAACAAGAAATTGAAGAGGATGGTCGAAAAGATGAACCAGGTCGCGCCCCCACCCCCGTCCCACGCCCCGATAGACCCGCGCCCCCGCCCCGGTGGCCCCCCGCGCGCGCCCCAGCGGCCCCACACCCGTGCCCCAGCGGACCCGCGCCCCCGCGCTCGCGCTCTGGCGGCCCCGCGCCCGCTCCCCGGCGGACCCGTGCCCGCGCCCTGGGTCCCCGGCCGCCGCCCTGAGCTCGCCGGCGCCCCGGGCTCCGAGCTCCCCAGGGACAGTGACCCGGCCGGCCCCGAGCTCCACCGCCGGCCCGAGCTCCACCGGCCCCGCCGTGCCCTGCGGTCGGCCAGCAGAGGGAGAAGGAGAGGAGCAAGAGGAAGAAAGAGAAGGGGGAGGAGGAAGAGGAAGAAAGAGAAGGGGGAGGAGGAAGAAGAGGAAGGTGCCGACCTGACCGCCCATCGATCCTCGCGCCGTTCTGACCGCCCGTTGATCCTCACGCTGCTGCGGCCATCCCCGCCGTCGTCGCCGGCCCTCGCTCTTGCCGTTCTTGCCACCAAGGTAAGCCCTACCCTTGTAGTGTTAGTAGTAGTAGTAGTTAGTAGTAGTTAGTTGTAGTGTTAGTTGTAGTAGTTAGTAGTGTTAGTTGTAGGGTTAGTAGTAGTAGTAGTTAGTAAATAGTAGTAGTTAGTAAGTAGTAGTGGTTGTTAGTAGTAGTTTACCAACCGGGACTAAAGGGTACGGCCACGTTTGCTCGGCTAGAGGGCCTTTAGTCCCGGTTGGTAACACCAACCAGGACTAAAGGTCCCTCTTTAGTCCCGGCTCGATGACCCGGGACTGAAGGTTCCACCTTTAGTCCCGGGATCGTTGTCCCGGTGCGGTAACCGAGACTAAAGGTCGTTACCGCCCGGGACAACAAGTCCATCCTGTAGTAGTGTATTAAGCCTCGTCGAGGTCTACAATTTTGTTATAAAGTTTCTATTCATCCGATATCAAATGAAAAAGTTGGTACTCAAAACATACATCCATTAATCTAATCGTGCAAATCCTTACCACAAAATGAAAAACTAGCATGTGTCGTGTGTTTGTGACCCTAAACAATCACAAATGAATAACTTATCAACTTCAAAATTTAGACGGTGAAATCCCATAAAAGAGAGATAACTAAAATAGAGGTAGCGCATGCAGGGAGGGCAGGCCAGCACGTGCATGCAAAGGTGATTAGAATAAAAAAAAAGCGGAAGTTACTGCATGGGAAGGAAGTCCAGGCTAGTCGCGCTAATCACGCATGCGGATCGGAAGGATAGGAGGGAGCTTCATTAGAAATGATTCTACATATGGAAAATTAGAATCCATATATCTTAATATTTCCTTTTTTTGAGTGTTAGGTAAGTTTTGTATGGCTCATTGTCGTAGCTGATCAGGAGTCTAGGCAACCTCAAGGGTATATATATGTGCACCCCGAGGCTTGCAAGATTTTTTCTCTCGATTAATCAATACAATCTTTGGGCGCCACGCCACCAAACCCTTAGAAGTAGGAGTAATGTGGCTTTTCGGCGAGTTTCTTCTTGCGCGCAGGGCTGCATCAGCTTCGATATCCGACGAACTTGTAAGTACCATCACCCAGTCATTATGTTATCTATATTAAATGTTTCTAGGCATCATCCAATATTCTAATCTTTTATCTTGTGGCTAGTTATCTGAGTTATCTTAGAATGTAAATAGAACTTTCTAGGCTTTGTCCAATATTCCATTTGTCTTCGACGTTGCTCACAGTTATTTAACTGCTTAGATCTGCTTAGGTTGTTCTCATCGGCTTTCTAGTCTTGTTTAAACGTTCACCAGTTATCTGATAGTATCGGCTAGTTCGACCTTGCATGCTTTTATCGCTTTATCTATACTAGGTCCGATAGATCTTTACCCCTTCCCGTCGTATTGCTAGCAATTGGATCCCTAACGTTAGAACGCTACTGTTGAGAGCCGATGCATCGATTGAGTATCATCCATATCTCATAGAATGTATCGTGGTTAATGGCCATTTAATGAAATTATAAAGGATAATAACGATCATGCTTTCGGCGTTCCAAAAATCAATCAAGAATTCATCATGGTTGTGCAGTGTATGGAAACCTTATGGTAATAGTTAGATGGGAAATGCTAGGTACTTCACAAATCATGATCGATGGATGTCTAACAGTGTTGAAAGAGATTGGAATAAAGCAGACTCACCTCAGACTATTATGCACCATGTCTGAGTGACCCACCTCACCTTGCAAGGTCACTGGTCTTGCCCTCGTGGTTGACACGCATCAGGCCAGCACACAAGCTGTGATGTTGCCAGCAGTGGTCAGTACACAAATCTATCTACCAGTCGGATCCAAGGGCGTGCTTGAACATGGAGATGTCTTGTGATTGTCAGGCACCATACATCCTCTCTCAGTTTCACTCCGCCTCACACACGGATAGCACACCAGGGACCCAACACCATGCATGCCGATTTCATATTATTAATATTTATTTTTTGAATGGTTGTTGAAACTATATAGTTTGTCCAATCTCACGTTTCCGATTATAAAAACTAACATAAAGAGATCGACCAAGTTTCTTTGCCCCCTTTGGCTTTCCTACTAGGATTCGGAATCCTCTTTTGCATGACAATCTTAATTATCTCCCATAGTCCAAAACTCACAAAACATCAAAAATCCGCCGAGTATAAATTAAGTAAAAAACATGCACACACAGATATTAATAAAAATCATGTTTCAAAAAAATTGCTAAGGCCAGAGACAATACATAAACATATTAGACTGCTCATGACACATATCACGGTGGACAGTGTCTGTGTCCTTATTACAAGCAGCGAGAGGAATTAAATATGCTTGTCACCACACACACACGCGCGCACAGATGCACGACATACATATAGTTGAGACCAACAGATGGATCGACTAGAGGTGGCCCCATATGGTGAGCAATTTATTGGAGATAAACATTAACATAACTTGACCATAGCTTGAAGCATAGCAACATATGCCTACAAATGGCATTCATGCTATCGTTTTAGGCTTGTCCTTCTTCCATCTTAGCAAGCACCGCCATTTCTTCCATCTTAGCAGCAACTGTCAAATTGAGATATGGAAATCCCATTAGCGCATGAGTTAATTTTGTAGTGGAAATAGAGTACAAGATGTCTTCATGATGTAAGTAATATGCCTGAAGTTGTGAGATGGGAAGTGTGCATGGAAGGCCACACGTACGTATTAGTCCACGATATGCTACAAAGCTTGTTGTATGTACACATAACAAATTAAATGCATTGAATAGAGTGAGTTTAACGAATTTACCAGAATCGGACAGAACACATGGGAAACAGCAAGTGTTCTTGCAGAGTGAGTCGGAGCCACCTGCAGTAATACAAGCAAAACAACATGCTTTTGCCCGGGCGGATATGCAGCAGCTGCACTCGTCCGCGGTGGCCGGGTTAACATTGAGGCTCAAGATGACCAGGCACATGATCACCATCAAAGTGGTAGTCCTCTTTCCCTCCATTGCCTCCTGTTGCTGCTACCTTCCTTGGTTACCTAGCTAAGTTTATTGGTTTTGTGTTGAGAGGTGATTCTTGAATGGATGTTGCCGGCTGCAATTTATAGGCAGCTGCGCTATGTGATGATATGGACAAGGTAGGTGCAAATGGGTGGTCCTGACATAGATAAGGTGTGAATGGCTGTCTACTTGTATAGTATAGCTCCAATGTACGTATGTATCTTATGCATGTATACAGTTGATGGATGTACAAGTTTGTTGCGCAAACTCTGAACCGACTCTTCATAACATGTCTTTGTTACCAAGTAATTTTACTTTTGCACGTTTCAGCCGAGAGGCAGAAGAGAATATTTTACAGAGAGGGCAGAGAAGGGGATTGGCGGAGGCGCCGTGGTAGGGTTCCCCGTGTCGCTAAGATTTTTTCATTTTACATGTGTGTATAGATCACTTCGTCGTGCGGCGCCCGACTCCAGGTTGTACCCCAGCAGACAGCGTTCTGTTTCTCTGCCTCCAATGAGCATGCATGCCTCCACAAGGACCACAAGACTTAGTAAAAAAGCTAAACTTTGCAACACGATGTACACAGAATTAGTAGCTATATCTATATATGAAATTCATCCTAAAACTGATAGGTGGAGAGAAGTAAAAAATACCTATTTGATTTCCTATCTGATTAGAGGAAATATGGATGGATCGGTCGCAATTAGCGAAGTGGCTACAATTGACATAAAAGGTGTGCATTGCATTCACCAAGAAAAATTGAGTTGCTACTGAATCTATGAAAAAAAAATGAGCTTACGTTATATATACACTACAGGAACTGCTGGCTTCCCCGAGTGCCAGTTGCACTCGGGGAAGGCCCAGTTGCACTCGGGAAAGCCTTCCCCGAGTGCAACACTCGGGGAAGAGCCTCCGGCTAATCCTCCCACGGGAAAGGCGCCTTCCTCGAGTGTCGAAAATCATGCACTCGGGGAAGGCTTTGCCAAGTGCCGTGCTGGCACTCGGGGAAGACTTGACGCCGTTGGCCGACAGCCGACGCCGTTTTCTTTTTTTTTCTTTTTTGATTTTCTTCCCCGAGTGCAACACTCGGGAAAGATTTTTCAATTTTTTTTTTAAATACTCTTTGCCGAGTGCCGCAGCTCAGGCACTCAGCAAAGAAATTTGTTTTTTTTAAAAAAAAATCCCTCTTTCCCGAGTGCCACAGCACAGGCACTCGGGGAAGCCACCTCTAAAATTCTTTTTTTTTGTTTTTTTGCTTTTCCATGTAAACAACAAGCATATATATATATATATATATATATATATATATATATATATATATATATCACAAACCACAAATCAACACCAATATGTCACAAACCACATTTATATATCACAAACGACCAAATTTGTCCGAAATCCACAATATATTACAAACCACACGTTCAAAAGTACCCTAAAAATATTACATAGTCCTCATTTATAACACCACATTTATAACAGAGATATTTTCTTTTGACATTTCAAATATTACATACCGACATAGCCAAACAATACACAGTATATAGCAGCAAACAGTGTGAATGGAATTGAGGCGAACAGCGCTCCGAATTTCCCTGAAACCACAAAATGAGTTGAGAACCAGAGAAAAATTGGTTCAGTGTCATTTTATTGACTGTACTGACAATAATATTTCACCTAGGATGGAGAAGAAGATCATGAAACCAGCGGAGATCTGAATGACTCTTCTGCTACCAATCCTGGTTGATCCTAGGAGACCGACGTTCTCCCTGTTAGGCAAAGTAATATACATGATGTCAGGCATGGCATGACACTGGAGATCTGGATGCAAACTTGTTGTGACAAATAAGCAGACACACTTACACAGAGACAGTAGCGCCGCTGGCAGTACCAAATAGCCCATCTAATAGCAGCCCGATTCCCTGATTTTTCACATGTCAGAAGACAGAAAATAAATATTAATCTTCTCATAGAGGAGTCACCAACAAGATAGTATCTCAATGTTTCTTAGTGTATGACAAGAACTGACCTGCCATCCAATTCCCCTGCTCAGGACAAATGGTGGTGGGGGCGTCGCACTTGCCAACCGGGCAGCAGCCTTAAATGCTCCGGTAGACTGCAATGCTCAAAATAGTCAGACAAATAAGTTCAGCACGATGTCAAGTAACTGCATTGTCTATGCTGCTAGAGATCACATGGAGTAATGGGATGTTGTGGCGCCTGGAACCATTTGCCCCCATCTGCTATTTCTATCTGTGCATTTGAGGGCTGGGGGAATGGTATCCACTAGTTTTTCTCATGCCCCATCTTTTCTTCTCTCTTACATTCTACAACAACACTATACTATAGTTCAGGTCTCCTTTGGCATCACAATAACTTGAATGTAAATATTCAGTCACATAGCATTCGACAACATTTCAAATTTAATTTTTAGATGTCATAGTTCAAATAATTTGAATTTTCGCAAGTCATACTTTTTAAAACACTAAAACATAGTTGATATGATATGGATCTCGAGTTATTGGGTTAGTTGCAAGAAATACGACCGTACACTTTGTTTAAATATTTGATCCTTTATTTAAAAGTGAAAGTCACTTTGTCTACCCAAAAGCATACTGTCATGTAGGATTGCACAGATGGGAGACCCCTCAAACCTCCCCCAAATTTGAGAGAGAGATGGGTGCACAGATGAGTGCTATTAGATTGCTGTTTTGTACAATGAGGAGAGAAAACAGACGGGGAAGTGTTTTAAGGGGTTTCCTTGGAGATGCCCTTACCTCTACCAAGGACACCACCACAGCAGCCATCATGCCGAATGAATGATCTGCGCTGAAAGTCGGGGGACCCCATTGCAGTGGGTAGGGAACATCAAACCTGAGGAGATCAAACAAGTTCATTCCATAAGTGTGAAAGAATGAGATGAAAATAAAGCAATGGTTGAAGCATCAATCTACAGACCATGGCATGGTTGTGATGAGGTTTGCACGGTCAGTTCGGCAGTTGAGTTGGGTGACCTGCGAACTATGTTTGTATGCCCCACTCACAGTGAGGATGTGGGCATATAACCAGACAAGTGCGATGGAGATGAGCACTGAGAACCTCTCCAATATCGGAAAATGGCACACTTGTACGTGCTTCAGATATTGGGAAAGTGCCACAAACAGGACAAGCATCGGAAGACCAATCTCCACACACGTTCCAATCTAAGAACATCAAATCGACTAATGAGCTTCTGGAAGAATACTGATATACACTACTATAATGCACATTTAGGCTACAGTCCTTCATAGTAACTGAATTAATATGATTTAAACGAACTTCTCTAAAGCTCCCACGTAAGAAACATATATTCTGACAGTACAAGCCACGTATTATTGATAATGATAAGAGCAAATTATTAGCTGAGCCTTTACCACTGGGAATCCTCTCTCGAAAAGACCAAGCCCCGCCAATGCAATAACTGGAACCATCCCAAGTGGGCTGAAGAACCTGCAACAGGAACACCAAAACAACATCTTACGATTCCTATCGTCAATTCAAAGGTTGCAGCCATGTCACACTGCTTTTGGCTAATTTCACCCATTGATTATCATATCGGCATATTTTCTTTTCCTGAATGTAAAGCCCAACACATATATCAAGCTAAAAGTTACACACATAAAGAAACAATGACTGTTAGAAATACACCTTGTATGGAAGTTGCAACACAAGTAACCAAACCAGTGGCAGGGCGGGGGCTGCGGGGGCGTGCAGATGACCATAAACCATTTTTGAACATTTTACAGACGATATGTGCTGTAAACATACACTTGACATAGAAACAGTGGAGAAGAATATAGAACGTTTGCAGAAGACAATTGTTTTTAAACACCAAATCAGTTAAGGTGTGGTCCAAAATATTGCATAATAAAGAGCATACATATGTATGCATGAATGTTCGCCTTGCACTTCAACATGGAGAAAATAGAATATGAACAATCAAACTTTTGTCACTATAATCAATATTCAGGTCTCAAGATTGCTAAACTGTCTACTGCATATGAAAAGTTTGAACTAGCATCAGCAGAAGGCAAACCTCGAGAAGCAAGAGCCCCACGACAGCGGGAGTTTGGATTTCGCCTTACGCTCGCGAGCCCAGCCGACGTCTTCTGCAATCCCTCCGCGAGAAAGCCCTACGAAAGCAAGCAAGAATAAACACCGCGCGTTAGATTCCAAGAATCACAGACACACTCCATGCACAGACGCTAAAACTACCAACGCCTTGAGCTGTCAACATGGCCACGATTACGCGCCTGGAAGCAGGCGGCGTCGATGAGTCCGAACGCGGCGATGTCGAGCCAGGCCTCCCAGCCGGAGGGCTGCTTCCTGCCGCGCGCGACGCGAAAGCGAACGAGCAGCGCGGCGGCGGGGAGCAGGCGCAGCGCGGCGACGAAGAATGGACCCGTGCGGGGGATGACCCCCTCATGCCACCATAGCCGTGCCCCATGAAGAAGAAGGGCGACCACCAGGGATGCCCACTCCCAGAGCTCCCTCCCCGCAGGGGATGAAGCCGTCACTCGGGGCCGGCCGCAGGGGCCGGGGAGGGGGCGCGACGGCCGGATGGACCTCGACGCGCAGGGACAGGGGCGCGCCGGCGGGGCCGCGCCACCGTCTCGGGCTGCGGGGCGAGCCGCGGGGCTGTGGGGCGCGCGGCGCGGGGGCTGCGGGGCGTGCCGGCGGGGCCGCGCCGCCGTCTCGGGCTGCGGGGCGCGCCGGCGAGGGCTGCGGGGGCGCGCGCTGCGGCTGCGGTGGCGCTGGGCCGGCGAGCGGCGTGCGGTGGCGCGGGCGCGGCGAGCGACAGCGGCGGAGGGGGCTGGCGGC
>NW_027097976.1:0-60000 GCF_019320115.1 Miscanthus floridulus | reverse complement strand
CTGAAGCATGAGGATCGTTCGGTGCCGCCGATTGATTCTGCACAAAGGAGAAGAGATTGCATGTGTGAGACAAGATAAATATATACCATACATGAATAAAACTTTCATACTCTACTAGGTTTGACCGTAAGCATGAACATACAAACTAAAACATTTATACTCACAGGAGTAGAATAGTGAGGGGGTGGAGATAGAGGTGGAGCGAATAGCGAAGGTGGCGGAACTACACCCGTAGCGACGCAAAGACTTTGCATGTACTGAAGAATGTCTGCCATCCTCCGCTGCTCGGCCTCCCGCTCGGCCTCCACCCTCTCCATCTTTGCCTACATCTGCTCCCATATCCTCCTCTCTTGTTCTAGCCGGGCCTACAATATATTCACCCCAATGTTACAATAATGCAAAGGAAAGGTATGAAAAAACCAATGAACGACGAATAAACCAGGAATAATCTCGAGTGCCTCCACCCGGTGGTGTGAAGTGTCCTGTCAAGGTCGTATGGCCGGGCTCGTGCTCATGCTTCTTGCTCGAATCTGGGAGAGACTAGGAGTAGCGGTCGAGTCGATTGCGCCATTCCAAGAAAGCATCGGTCTTGTCGATCCATTCATTGGTGACCTGACCCTGACTTACACGGCCCATGTACATCCACTCACGGTTCTCCATCCTCTAACATATATAGCGGTGAGTAATATAAACATCAATTGCATCTACACAACGTTCCTACTATCTAATAGGTGAGGATAGGTCCTAATCCCACCTGTGGATCCGTAGATGAGGTTTGTTTCCATGCTCTACTCCTATCCGAGATAGAATTTTGGTAGCACCTCCCCGCTGTTCTTCAAATACACGTCCTGCCAGGGAGAGTGTGTATCTAGAGAACAACGGGGAGATGATGCTGAAACTCTGTCTCGGATCGGAGCAGACCATGGAAACTAACCTCATCTATGCATCAGCGGGCTGTCCAAAAAACATGGACAATTTGAAACAGATATAGTTTTAGATATGGAAATATCTGCATATTTCCAACCGTATCTCTTTCGAACGGGAGACGCCTAACCGGGTTATGTGATCTACGACCATGATATGGAAAGAGGGGTTATACCTAGGGTGGCGGTGGAGTCAGGCTAGCGGGGCCATGGCGGGTCGGTACAGTGGCGAGGCGACGCAGTGCAGGTAGACCCACAGCGGCGAGGAAGGCGATCGGGGTCGCCGAGGTACTCCGGCTCCGCTCTGACGGGCTCTTCTCTACATAAAAAGAAACATAAAACTGTCAATATAAAATTTCGGCAGCACCTCCCTTGCATGGTGAGGTTTCCAAAACCTGCAAGAAAACCAAAGGCACGATGACCGACATGCACATATAAATGAATGTCACGATGGCCGACATGCACAAGATTATATCCAACCACATATATATAACAAGGTCACAACCACTACTACGACTCCTACGACTACCACCACTGCTACTCTACCACTACTACTACTGCAACTACTAGTAATACTACGACGACGACGATGGTAGGGCATACCTAGTGGGCGTCGTAGGGCGACGGATGGTGAATGGGCTAGGGCGCCGGTGGACAAGGCGACGGATGGGGAAGCGCCGAGGACATGGCAACGGCGGTCGGGACGCCACCTCCTCCACCTCCTTCTTCCTCCTTCCTCCTCCTACTTCTCTTCCTCCTTCTTCCTCCTTCCTCCTCCGGCGGCACGGCGTGGGTGCGGGCAGGGGCGACGGCGGCGTGGGGGTGGGCGGGAGCAGCAGTGACGCTAGCACGGGTAGTGCAGCCGCGGGCGGGGTGGGGGGGGGGGGGGCGGCCCTGTCGTGGGCGGCGGCGGTGCTGGCGCGGGCGGCGCTGGCGCGGGCGTGTCTGCGTGCGTGTGTGCGGTGTGTGTGGGCCGGCTGGTTAAATCCCCCCTTTGCCGAGTGCCCCTGATCTAGCACTCGGCAAAGTATTTTTTTTTATTTTTTATAATTCTTTGCCAAGTGCCACCCAGACTGGCACTCGGCAAAGAGGGTTTTTTTTTTAAAAAAAAATTCTCTTTGCCGAGTGTCTTCTCCTGACACTCGGCAAAGCTCTGATTTGCCGAGTGTCATTTTTTGACACTCGGCAAACTAATTTTTTTTCACTTTTGACCTCCAAACTTTTTCTGCAGTCCGCATACAGTACCTGGTACTCCATGTTCCAATGTGGCACATTTCTCGGACTTTTTCTATATTTCTTTCATTTATTTCATTTAATTGAATTTTTTTGGATAATTCAAATTATAACGGCTAGTCATTCGAATAATGAAAAAAATGAATGGAAAAATGATATTCATGTTATTTTGTATAATGTGAGGCCGTATCCAGGAACATAGCACCAATTTCGAACATCTTGTTCATGAAACATGACCACGAACTTGCGGTCGAGTTGTTTTTAAATTATGTAAAAAGCAAACGGACCGAAAATCTTGAAACTTGTCGAGATGTCATGATATCATATGTGGAGGCTGTGATAAAAAATTGAGAAGGTTTCACGCAAGTTGTCATGTACGATGCTTGCAAACCGAAGAATCTTCGAATGCAGAAAAAGTTTGGAGGTCAAAAGTGAAAAAAAAAATTGGTTTGCCGAGTGTCAAAAAATGACACTCGGCAAATCAGAGCTTTGCCGAGTGTCAGGAGAAGACACTCGACAAAGGGTTAACGGCGGCTGCCAGCCGTTAATGGCGACGGCCCTTTGCCGAGTGTTCTGGTTTGCCGAGTGTCGGGCACTTAGCAAACCTGGTCTTTGCCGAGTGTTATTGTTTGCCGAGTGCTCAGCACTCGACAAACTACCTCATTGCCGAGTGCTAGTTGTTTACCGAGTGTTTTATCTCTAGCACTCGGCAAATAGCCTCTTTGTCGAGCGCCTAATAAAAAGCACTCGGCAAAGTATGAGACACTCGGCAAATAAACCGTCTCCGGTAGTGATATAGTATACCATATCACCACTCTTTGGTAGACGCTAGTACTGCTAGTTACTTAAACCAACTGGACCTCTTTTCGCATTATTGGTCTTGTTTTTCTTTTGAAGGGGCGTCATTGCATCATCAGGCCGTCGGCGTGAATGACGCAGCCGCGGATGACGAAAGAACCTCGGATCGACACCCTGCTATCGATGCGAGAGGGCCGGCATGCGCACTAGCTTAGTTTGCCGGGTTTTTTTTCATATAAAGGTTTGAAATCGCAAAAAAGGTAAAAAGAAATCGTGTTGTTTCTACACTTTTTTGTTATTTTAATACGAAGAAGATAACAACCTAGGATCATGCTAACATGCATTGTGCGCTTGGTATAGATTCTCTCCAGCGCAAAATATCAGAAAGCATGTGATCTGATTCTTTGATGCAATTGAAAGAAACTATGTGGGATCCAAAAAAAGAGGTGAGAAAGATGGTAAGTAAGCTTTCATTGAGGTGTTTGGTGTTATAAAACATGTTGTCAGCGGTTAGAACCTTTCCCTCTCCGTCTCTCATGATCAAAATAGTAAATAAAAGCAGAACACGTAGACACAAGAGATAGGAAGACTATTCTTTATTCCTCTGAATATCAGTGATTACAACATAGATCTCCCACATTGTCGATACGGGACCCACGGGATACCCCACAAGGAAGGAAGAAGATCTAGTCTAACTAGGATTTTTTCCCCTGTAATCTTAGTAGTATTATTATTTTGTAATCCTACTAGGAACCTCATTGTAAAACGACTAGGACTCTGGCCTCCTGACTATATAAAGGAGGGCGAAGTTCCTGAACAGAGGGTAGAGATAACACAACGCAACACAACACTTGACAATCAATCCAACGCAAAGGCTAACGCCGACCGGACGTAGGGCTATTACTCGATCGCGGTCGAGGGCCCGAACCAGGATAAATCGACTGTCTCTTGCGTTTACCGTCGAGTTCTGCATACGCTGAAGCCCGAACAAACTACCCCAGGTACCCCCGTGGCAGGCTATCGATGGTGAAACATCGACAGCTAGTGCGCCAGGTAGGGGCTTTCGGTGAAACTGCATACGAGAGCTCGACGGACCTCGACAACATGATCTTCTCGATGGGATCAACCTTCATCTTCGGTTCATGGATCTGCAAGGCAGGCGATGATGGCAAGCTCCAGAGCCGTCTCCTCGAAGATTCGGATCACCATGAAGACCTTTCTATTTCATTGACTACGACAGATCAACTCGTCTGAAGTTTCGCGCAGCTCGTAATGTCCAATCCAACTCAGATTTCATGGCTTCGCGAATCCAACTCAAACTCAGGCTCCGCATCCGAGACAGAGTCCTACCTGAGTTCTTTTGAGAGGCCAAGTTCTTTTCCGGCAGGGTTCCAGAACGCGGTTTCGACCTATCAAGAATACAACTCGGAGTATACTCAGAGTCTTTTCAAGAAGTCGGGTCCTTTTCCGTTTGGACTCCACAACATGGCAAAATCGTATTAGGCACGGCCCGAAGGACCCTTCGATCCGGTGTTTAGAATGACACTAAAATGGGCCCAGGAAGGTCTCGTACTAACTATAACGTCTCAAGACTGCATCATCCACTGGCTAGGTTCTGTTCCTGAAGACAGCGGCACCCAACTAATCGGCACGACGACGACAACAATTCTACCCTACCAAGAAGGAGACTCGATCTGCGACCTTGAAGCCTCTACTAAAGTTGTCGGTGACTCCGACAGTATGGAAACCAACGCCGATAATGGAATAATTCTCGCACGAGAAGTATTCATGGTTCGCCGTCCTCGATCACCATTGGTCCCCCTAGAAGCACTCGACATCAAGTCATCGAATGAATCTAAGTCCAACATATCACCCTTTATCCAGGGGCACGATGGTGAGACCAAGAATCAGAAGCAAGCGAGAGAGAGAAGAAACAAATTGAAACAAGGACGCCAACGTCGTGCTAGGCAGCGCAAGGAAGCTTGGATCAAATATGTGTCAGATCTAGCCGAGTACAATAAAAGAAAATTAGAACAAGAAGTCGAAGAAAGACGCGCGGTGAATACACCCTACAATAGGATCCGAGAAGCACTAGAAGAACTCGGAGCAACCTCACTTCCCAGTGAGAAACAGGAACAGCTCTGGGACCTTCTCCGGTCAATAGCCCTGAGGGTACACGACGGAGAGACCCACTCAAGACTACCTGCCAGGTCAACGTCTCATAGACAGAAAGATCAAAACCAAAGAAAGTCTGCTTTCGAGAGACTCGGACCAAGTGGAAGTCACAATAGAGAAAGTAGAAGGGACCATAGTCAAAACTACCGAGTCGAACAACCAAGAATAACCAAAAGCAAAGTACCAATTTAGACAGCCCTGCAGAACTACTCTCACCAAGACGATAGTTGGCTAGAAGGAGGAGCTGAATCAGAATACATAGAAGCCGGAACGCACGATAGATTCCCCTATTTTGCGAACCGACTTGCTTCAATACGGCTACCTCACAAGTTCAAACCATCCAACCACTCTAAATATGATGGCAAGACCGAACCAAGGCAGTGGCTCAGGATCTACTCGCAGTCGATTGAATTAGCCAGAGGAAACGACGATATCAAGACTTTATTTTTTTCCCATGGCACTGGAGACCATGCTCCTCCAATGGTTCGACAAATTAAATCTAGGATCAATCAGGAATTGGGAGGACTTGCAAAGAGTTTTCTGTGGAAATTTCGCAGGTATCATTACGCACCCCATCACCCACACAGAATTAAAAGGACACAAGCAAAAAGGAGGCGAAACTCTCAGAAATTACTATCGACGATTTGGCGAACTACGTGCTCAAGTACATGACATCACCAAACGAGAAGTAATCGAAGCTTTCTCCCATGGAATTATGGCTAGGTGGCAATTTCAAGACTTCTGCAAAGAAAACCCGAGAAACAATGAAGAATTCAGACGCATAGTAGAAAAGATGATTACTGCAGAGGAGAAGACACAAGAAAGGTTCCTAGATAAAAACAACCCAGACAAGCGAAATCATCGAAACTTCACACCTCCAAAGAAAAACGAAGACATGATGCTGTACATTGCGGCAACTTCTACTGTGATCAGCACAACAATAATCGTGGAAAGAGAAGAAGAAGGGCGCATTTATAAAATACAACGCCCCGTATACTACATCAGCGAAGTACTGTCAGAATCAAAAATCCGGTACCCGCATATGCAAAAACTACTCTACGCCCTCTTGATAACTTCACGCAAGCTTCATCACTATTTTGAAAGCCACAAGATTACTGTGATGACAGATTTCCCACTCGGAGACATCTTACACAATAGAGACGCAACAGGGCGCATATCTAAGTGGGCAGTTGAAATTGGTGCTCTCAATATCGAGTTCACCCCACGAAAGGCAATCAAATCTCAAGCCCTGGCTGATTTTGTTGCCGAGTGGACAAAGATTCAACAACCTATGTCAAATACCATCCTCGACCATTGGAAGATGTACTTTGATGGATCACTCAAGCTAGGCGGAGCTGGTGCAGGCGTTCTCCTCATTTCTCCAGATAGAAAGCAACTCAAGTATGTCCTTCAGATATTATGGCAAGCTACAAACAATGAAGCAGAATACGAAGCCCTCATCCATGGACTCCGAGTAGTAATTACCCTTGGAATCAAGCGATTACTCATATATGGCGATTCAGCGGTAGTAGTCAACCAAGTTAACAAAGATTGGGACTGCACCAAAGAAAACATGGGCGCCTACTGTGCTGAAATATGAAAACTCGAAAAACATTTTCAAGGATTGGAAATTCTATATGTCCTGCGCGACTCTAATATTGCGGCAGACGTCCTCGCCAAGCTCGGGTCTGACAGGGCGAAGGTACCACCCGGTGTGTTCATAGAAGAGTTATCAGCTCCCTCTATCAAACAACCCAGTGAAATAACCCCTGAACTCCCAGCTAAAGGCACCCAGATTTTGGTAATCACCATCTCATGGACCCATGTTTTTATCGATTACATCAAAGAGAATAAGCTTCCAACAGATAAAGCGGAAGCTACCCGAGTTATTCGCAGAAGCAAGAACTATGTCCTAGTAGGGGACAAGCTGTACAAGAGAGCCGCATCATCAGGAGTACTCCTAAAATGTGTCTCGTTCAAAAAAGGCAAAGAGATCTTAGAAGAAATACACTCAGGTTGCTGTGGAACTCATGCCGCTTCAAGAACACTAGTCGGCAAAGCATTCTGAACCGGATTCTACTGGCCAACCGCTTTGAAAGACGTAGAAGAACTCATCAGAAAATGCAAAGGTTGTCAAATGTTCGCAAGACAAGCTCATGTACCAGCTCACAATCTGATCTGCATCCCTCCCGCTTGGCCTTTCTCCTGCTGGGGGCTGGATCAAGTAGGACCTCTCAAAAAAGCAAAGGGCGGTTTCGAGTACATCTTTGTAGCAATTGACAAGTTCACCAAGTGGATTGAATACAAACCACCCGCAAAATACAGCGCAGCCAAAGCGGTCGAGTTCATCCAAGACATTATGCACCGCTTCGGCATGCCAAATCAAATCATCACAGATTTAGGTTCTCCCTTTATGGCTACAGAATTCAAAAGTTGGGCACATGATTGCAGTTTTGGCATAGATTACGCATCAGTCGCACATCCAGAAGCCAACGGACAGGTAGAAAGGGCTAATGGACTTATACTAGCCGGATTAAAACCAAGATTATACGAAGAACTAGTGGACTATGGATCAAAATGGATTGAAGAATTACCCAAAGTAGTACGGGGGCTACGGACTCAAATAAGCAGAGCCACCAGATACTCACCTTTCTTCCTAGTTTATGGATCAAAAGCAGTACTACTTGCCGACTTAATCTGGACATCACCAAGGATAGAACAATACGACGAAGGAGAAGCAGAACACACCCGAAGATTAGAACTCGATAGTATGGAAGAAGTCAGAGTAAATGCTACCCTTCAATTAGCTAGATACCTCCAAGGTTTAAGACGCCACTACAACAAGAATACCCAACCTCGATTACTCCAAATCAGAGATCTAGTACTAAGAAGAATACAAAAAACTGACGGACACCATAAACTACTCAGTCCATGGGAAGGTCCTTTTATCGTCACAAAAGTCACCGGACCAGGCACATACAAGTTGATAACTAAAGATGGAAAAGAAGTCAACAATACATGGCACATCAGCCAACTAAGAAGATTCTACGCATAAAGACAACACAAGGAAGAACATAAATACAAGCCACAAGAGATCAACGTTCATGATCAATAAAGATAGCGTTCCTCGACAACATATGTCTTATTATGGCTTTCCCCCAGTTGTTTTCACTAAGCATGTAAACATTCATGATTAATAAAGATGGTATTCCTCGACAACAGATGTCTTATTACGAATCTTCTCGAGTTGTTTTCACTGAGCATACCGGCTGAGAGCAAAAGAGCTAAAAAGACGCTTAAGCCCGCCGATGAGGGTAGCTAATAAGCTAACACCCGATCCAAAAACCAAAATGGCTGAAATCACGCCTGAGCATACCGGCTGAGAGCAAAAGAGCTAAAAAGATGCTTGAGCCCGCCGATGAGGGTAGCTAATAAGCTAACACCCGATCCAAAAACCAAAATGGCTGAAATCACGCCTGAGCATACCGGCTGAGAGCAAAAGAGCTGAAAAGATGCTTGAGCCCGTCGATGAGGGTAGCTAATAAGCTAACACCCGATCCAAAAAGCAAAATGGCTAAAATCACGCCTGAGCATACCGGCTAAGAGCAAAAGAGCTGAAAAGATGTTTGAGCCCGCCGATGAGGGTAGCTAATAAGCTAACACCCGATCCAAAAAGCAAAATGGCTGAAATCACGCCTGAGCATACCGGCTGAGAGCAAAAGAGCTGAAAAGATGCTTGAGCCCGTCGATGAGGGTAGCTAATAAGCTAACACCCGAACCAATCCTAAGATGTTTCTACAACCAGACGAAAGCCAGACAAGCACTCGACAAATTAAGAAAGTTTGTCAAGACAACGATCTACAATAACCGAGTTGTTTACACGGCGCAGATGAAAGCCAGACAAGCACTCAACAAATTAAGAAAGTTTGTCAAGACAACGATCTACAAAAACCGAGTTATTTACACGGCGCAGATGAAAGCCAGAGAAGCACTCAACAAATTAAGAAAGTTTGTCAAGACAACGATCTACAAAAATCGAGTTGTTTACACGGCGCAGATGAAAGCCAGATAAGCACTCGACAAATCAAGAAAGCAAGGAAGACATCAACGAAAAATAAAGGATCTTCATTCAAAAAAGAAGTATAATATCCTTATTACAGAGGCTGGAGTACTAAAGTCAAAATACATCAAGCATCGTCTTCAGGAGAAGAAATATCAATATCAAGATTATCTACAATCCTCCTAGCCAAATCTTCAACCTCAGGCTCCATCTTTTCAACAGCATCAAGATATTCTTGACTCTCAGCTTCCTCTGCAATCTTGGACAGGGGCATCTCCGGAGCAAGAACCCAGACCTGGGCAAGAACATTTCTGGTACAAAGTTGGGCACACCTAGAAACGAGTTGGAACTTGGGGAATAAACTGAGCCCAAGATTGACCATCATCCGATGGAGTCCGGAGAAGATCGGCTACTGACCGAAATGATTTCCACAAAGCATTCTAGTTCTCAGTAGTCGTCGCCAACTTACCAGTCAAGACTTCAACCATTTTTTGGACCTGCACAAGATCTCTGTCAGCTCCACACCTAATCAACTTGGCAAGCGTGAGTTCTTCTTCAGCACGAGTAATTACCTCTTCAGCCCTGTTGTGACTATTGTGAGCAAGTGTCTTCATTTCCTCAATACCCTCCGAGAGCTTCTGCTTTTCAACTCAGAGAGCTAAACCAGGCACCAAAAACAAGTCAGCAGAAAGGAAAATTCGAATACAAGAGGAAACAAAAAGAACCCGCAATACCATTGCACTCATTCTTCATGGCCTCCATAGCTGCATCCCTCTGTTTTCCTACCTCAACCACCTAGGCACGGAGAGTTTTTTCCTCCTTTTGGTGCGTTTGACGCTCGGTCTCTATCTCTGCCCGACAGAGGTCAAGCTCTATTTTCAGGGCACTCACCTCAGAAGATAACTTTTTCTCGGTTTCAGATGAGAAAAAGAAGCCGGTATGATCCCGAGAAAAAGACTGAGCAAAAGAGAAAGAAAAAAAAACAAAACATAAGAACAGAAGAAAAATGAACATCCAAAGAAAGAACTTCAAAAAAAACTTACCTGGAGTTTTTCCCTAAAAGAAGTTGCGAAGGTTCCCCAGGCAGCGGTTAGCTCTGACAACCGATGAGTGGCATCGAATTGTTGCACCACATCATCATCCAAACGCTGAATGCCACTAGGAAGAGGAGCAAAGGGAGAAGTCAGCCGAGGCAAAGAAGACAAGACCAAGGCCGTACCCTGGGAAGCCCCGGCTGCCTCCTCAGATGGCTCCACTACCACGGCCACGGTCACCTCTAGAGCCAACAAATCAGTAGCTACGGAACCACCAGAGAACCCTGTCCCCCTCACAGCCACCTCGCCGATCGCACATTCTTAGTCCAAAGACTCAGAACGTAGGGGTGCACCAGAAGACTAACAAGAAGTCGACTGAGGGTTGAGGGAAGGCGAAGGCCTGCAAGATGATAAAGAAAATCGATGATAAGAATATGGATAAGAGAAGGGGAAAACAGAAGCAAAGAAACATAACCAGGATTCACTCAGTTAGCTATCTTCTTCTTCATAAAACCCCTGAGACCAACGGAAGACCTTAGAGGGGGAACTATAGAAGCAAAAATATCACCGCCACCTTGCAATGGGAGTGGCATGGTCGGAACCGGAGCTCCAGAAGAACTCGAGGTCGACGACTGCTTACTACTAGAGAACAAGGTCAAAGTTAGAACAAAAAGAAGTGTTCAACAGCAGAAAAATAGGAAAACAACTCACCGACGCATAACAAGGGCCGCATCATCATCCTCCTCTTCCTCACTCTCAAGCATGGCAACCACAGCGCCATCTGAAAAAGAAGAAAAGTACTCAGTTAGAGGCAAAAGCAAACAACAAAAAGACAAAACATATTAATATGCTCACCTAGGAGCACGCTACCTATAACTTGAGTACCTGGACGAGTACTCGATTGGCGAGACTTCTTGGTGGCAGGCAAACCAGAAGAAGAACAATCTGCCCGCCCCCTTTTTCCGACACTATGGGGAGCTCGAGGAACTAGACGAGGAACATACTCAACATAGGTGTCAAGAACTACGGAAGAAACACCAGGAAACATCGTAGTGGTTTGAAACTTACTGGTTAAAGATGCCCCAGCAAGATTATCCCCAAGCTCCACAATGGCAGGGTAGTCTTCAAGGGGGATCGGGTCAACGAAGTTACGCCCCAATTCCTATAAAAGAGTAAAACAACCAGACGAGAACTATTAAGCGAAAAGTGGAGACAGCAAAGGAAATACGAAAAGTACTAGCATAAGAAAAAACAACTCACAGTAGGAGGCGGGTTGTTAGCACAGTACTCAGGGACAGTATGCGGGACGACACTCACTCCCTTCAACACCTTCTAAAGGTGCTCGAGCACCTCCTCACCAATCAACTCAAGGGTAGGGACCATACGAGAAGGGTCCTCCGCTCTAGAGTATTCAAAACCGTAGTTCTCTCGCTCCTTCAGAGGCTGAACACGGCGGCAAAGAAAACTGGAAATGATACCAAAGCTTGTCAAGCCTTGCTGTTTCAGAGCACATATCCTCTCCAAAAATGGCTTGATCATCTGGAGCTCATCCACTGTCATAGGATTCTTTTCCCATCGGTCGTTAACCATGAGACCAGAAGAAGAATGGACAGCAAGAGGAGGGATCATATTGGCAGCATAAAACCAGTCGGCACGCCAATCCCTCACAGAATCAATAAAGTCATAATCAAAGAATCTACCCTTACGACCCTGACGAAACTGAATCCCGCAGCCACCAAGAACATGGGTGTCATCGCTGTGGGGTTGGGGCTTCAGACGGAAGAAGTAACGAAAGAGAGAAAGAGAAGGAGGAATTCCAAGAAAAGTTTCACAAAGATGAACAAAAACAAAAAGATGAAGGACAACATTGGGAGTAAGATGGTTCAAGCTAATCCCAAAATAATTGAGAAAGCGATGAAGAAAAGCAGAGGCAGGAAGGCAGAGTCCAGCATGGATAAAGGAGACAAAAAGAACAATCTCACCGGAGCCTAGAGTTGGGACCCGATGCTGGCCTAGAGCTCTCCACTCAGCAATCTCCTTGTCCTGGATCAGGCAATCACTGACGAGCTCGCGCAACTGATCCTCGGTCATAGTCGGAGCCGACCAGACCTTCTGAGCAGCCCTCATGGCCATGAATTCTTGATTTTCAATCACAGAAAGTGATGCCTCCTCGTCTACAAAGGTTGCCTAGGACTTGCTCGCTAATTTCTTCCTACCCATATACTAGCGAAAGCAATAAGGCACTAAGAAACGATGATGGTCAGGTGGCGGCGCTCAGATGACGGCGACAATGTCAACGGTGGAATAAGAACTAGGGTTTCAAGGCAAAAGCAGGACAGTAAAGAAAAAGAAGAAAGAAGGCCTTTAAGTAGATTTTTATTGCAATAAAAATGCGGCCCATTAGGCCCGTTTTAACACGGCATGTGAACGCAACGGTTCATTTCCTAACACAACTGACAAAGCTAAAATGACGGACATCACACTTCTACACAACGATACGGTTCAATGGGCAAATTTCAGACTTATCCATCCAGCACCAAGGCAGAGTTAACATATTGCTACAAAAAGAACTCATCAACAATGAAGCAACGAAGGGTTGCCTCACAAGGAACACAAGAACTCGGTTCTTATAGAAAGAACTCAGGAATCTCACAAACAACCAGGACATCAGCAGAAAAAAGAATGACAATCCAGAAAACAAGATTCTTTCCATTATAAATGGCTTCAAAAATTACAAGATTACACATCTTATAAGACCCAACGAACTCGGTACTACGACGAGCAAGATAGCAAAAAGGAACCCAGACACGACTAGGCTCTGGAATGACTACGTGTTCCAAATTGCTACTCGGTAGAACAAACAGCACTCGGCTATACTGTTTTCTTCAAAGGACGGACCAGTACATCCGAGGCGGAAGTCATCAGCACGGTGGGACAACATGGAACAGGGAAGCCTAGCAGGCATCTGTCTACCCAAGTCCGATGTGACACCAGACCAGGCGTTGATCTGCATCGAACAGTCGTAGGGCAGGCAAGGGGGATCTACCTAGAACTGCTGAATGAAGGAACGTATCCCGCATCACAAGACTTCCTCCAACTACCGCCACGCATCTCCTGGTACAATGCTGCTGCGAGATTAGTCTACCTCTAACCTCTATCACAAGACTCCCTCTAGCTATGACAAGATATAAAAGAACTACAAGATACGCCCGGGGGCTGCTCTAATTCAGAAACTATCATATTCATGACTACGGAGATTGCAGACCACGCAACAGAACGCTCGATGAATCAAAATAGCACACCAGGAGGGTATTTATAGACCAAAGAAGCGGTGCACATGGACCGAGAGCACCAACGGAACAAACATAACAAAGGACACAGTGAAAAGATAGAATTCAATGAAAGAGGACTCAGGCGTGAAGGAACAGTACTCAAGGACAAGCATATTCGAAAGGATATACCAACACTATACAACTCATGAACAAACAGCATTTACACTCAACCACCACTATACAACTACATTTGACAACAGTAGACTACCAGAGAATATGCCAAGACCCTGCTTCCGAGTTCTTTATCAAAAAGAACTCAGATATATGCTCGGGGGCTGCAACAGGAGAGGTTTTCAGTTCTTTGAACAACTCAAATTCAAGACCCTCCAACTCTTTGTTCCAAATAGCAAGAGGCTCGGGGGCTACACTCAGTGAGTGCACTTTTTCCTTCGAAAAAGCGCACGTCACTCAGAAGACTTCTTCAAGACAGCAGTTTTCCTCCAACTTTTTGTTCCAAATAACAAGAGGCTCGGGGGCTACACTCAATGAGTGCACTTTTTCCTTCGAAAAAGCGCACGTCACTCAGAAGACTTCTTCAAGACAGCAGTTTTCAAACGACATAAGATTCAAGACCCTCCAACTTTTTGTTCCAAATAGCAAGAGGCTCGGGGGCTACACTCAGTGAGTGCACTTTTTTCCTTCGAAAAAGCGCACGTCACCAAGAAGACTTCTTCAAGACAGACCGCTTCAAGGCCTCATGACAAAAAGAATCCGGACCGAGCTACATCCGAGTTCTTTTTGATAAAGAACCCGGGTATATGCTCGGGAGCCCTTCGATGAAGAATTAGAGCAATTTCAAGACAAGACCCTCTAGCTCCTTGTTCCAAATAGCAAGAGGCTCGGGGGCTACGTCCAGATGGGAGTAATTTTTTCTTCAAAAAGCACACACCACTCAAAAATCCCAAGAAGCGCTATACGGTTTCACTCAAGAAAGCACTCGAACGACGCTTGTTCCTGCTCGGCAAGACCTGAAGGAACAAGATGAGGCTTCCAGAGCTCAACCATGAAGTGCTCGGGGGCTTGTCGATATGGGACCCACGGGATACCCCACAAGGAAGGGAGAATATCTAGTCTAACTAGGATTTCTTCCCCTATAATCTTAGTAGTAGTATTATTCTGTAATCCTACTAGGAACCTCATTATAAACCGACTAGGACTCTGGCCTCCTGACTATATAAAGGAGGGCGGAGTTCCTGAACAGAGGACAGAGATAACACAATGCAACACAACACTTGACAATCAATCCAACACAAAGGCTAACGTCGACTGGACGTAGGGCTATTACTCGATCGCGGTCGAGGACCCAAACTAGGATAAATCGACTGTCTCTTGCGTTTACCATCGAGTTCTGCATACGCTGAAGCCCGAACAAACTTCAGGTACCCCCGTGGCAGGCTATCGATGGTGAAACATCGACACACATATATATAGTCTTGCCAATGCCTAAGAGTTTTGGTAAGAGCCCACATACAAACGGACTAGGATTAGAATTCCTCCATCTCCTTTCCTTCTAGGATAGAGTCCATATGTTTTATAACACTCCCCCTTGGGCGATTACCACGATATGCACATGCCTCATTAAAAACTCAATCCGAAAACCCAGTGGAAAAAATGGTTCTTGGAGAAAAGAGTACATCGCATTCGTTAATTGCATTGCACATGTTGTCTCATTAAAAACCTTATGTGAGAAACCTTCAAGTAAAAACCCACATAGGAAAAAAGAGTACAACATTTAACCTTTTTGGTCATGTATTCTTCAGGATATTTTATTCTTAATGAATAGATATTTATCTTCATGATCTATGCATAAAGTTCAATGTTTTAGCAAATATGATCTACATGATCTTTGTAATTCTAGTGGTTTTAATTACCTTCAAGGTAGATTTACTCAAATTGCTCCCCCTCATAAAGCCATCCTTTGAACTTCATTGTTCAGTCCACACTTTTTTCATAGATGTGTGCTTAATAATAGTATATAGTACCATAATACCAAAATGTTGGCTTACCATTCTTCAATGAATTATAATATGAGTAACAAGAGCAATATGCTTCATGCATAAATAACCACTTATTAGTTGCGCAAAATAAATAAAATTTATCCTTCAGGGTAATAAATCCTTTCAAAGGCTTATGGGGTAAATAAGTTACAATATCTAATATCTTCTAGATAATGTATCAAACTTATACTAGAATTTAAATACTTATAGTTCTTCCTTAGTGGATTTTCAAATTATATGTTCTTCAAATCTTTAGGATTTTAATTGTACCACTAAATAATAAATCTAGTCTTACATTTGGCATTTATGGGATAATTCAATTGCCAAAATCAGCATTATTCTTATACTTCTATGGTATTTAGAGGATATCAACACTTCATTTGCTAGCTTTTGATATGCACTTTCTGAGTGTTTATATGACACCTTCATGGTGTTTAAGAATCCTCATTTTCTTTCTCTCGGGTCTATATTCATTTTAGGGATCAATGGTGTTTATTCAAGAATTGACTAGTAAATCCTTCATGGATTAGTTCCCTCAAGGATGTTCTTATTTTTGGTGAATTACATTTCTCTTCCATGAGATATATTCTCTACTGCATGAGATATTATTCTAAGATATACATAATGAGATAATGTTATTTACTTCAAAGTTATTCGATGACTATTCCTTCTAGGACATGCTCTTCTTGAGACTTCAATATTCATTCAGGAATATATTATACCTTAGACTTCTTAATACTTGGTATGAGATTTAATTTTCATATGTTGCGATTTATATTCTTTAGGAACTATATTGATCTTCATAATCCACTTATTAACTGCATATTTCATAATCATTAATTTCATTTGCCAGAGTTATAGCAGAACATTTATTTCTTCTTAGTAGGAGATTCAACCTCAATTACTTTCTTCATTGACCTGATATAATGGCTACATGCGACTTTACCATGGACTTTGTTTTTCGGATCCGGGTTCTCATAAGAGAAGTATTTGCAATTATAGAGATAGCGTTGTCAACAACTATTATTTTCTTCCAATATTCTCATAATACGAGATTATTCTGTTTCTTTGTTATTTCCCAAACAAGATATGATTTGTTGTTCAACATACCCAACACTAATGATACACATGCTTAATGTGTTGGATTTCATCTTCATGATGATTCTCTTCATGAGGTACTTAACCTTTTTCATGAGGTATTCTCTTCGTGAGAATGGAGGAGTTTGTTCTTATTTCATTTGACAAGTATACACTAAACTAGAATACATAGACGTCCCCATAGATTTTAGCTTAATACTATACAATACTTAGTTTACTACTAGTAAACACAACTTCTAGTTTATAACTTCAAGTTACTCCTCTCATTTTTCAAAAAATATCTGGCATATGCTCCGCTTCATGCTTCACAAGAGCATTAGTCAAACTATTATTTGATTTAGTGTGTGATACTATTTCTGCTTCAAGCTTCTAGGAATATTTTTCTCTTAAGATCATTTTTCTTCTATGCAAATAATATTTGGCATTCAAAATATGCTTTCTCTCCCCCCAATGCCAATATTAGATCTTTAATATCATTCTTCAAAAAAATATCCCCTATTATGGGCATAAAATAATTTAAATTCATGTATCTCCAACTACAAGTGGAGGTCCATTCATGCATGCTATGATGGAGTTTAATGGGAAATATTCACACACATATTTAAACATGGGAGTTATTATTCATTAAGTGCAGCGAGCTAGAATACATAAAGTACACTTAAGAATATTTAGCATTCCTACAAACTCAGGGATGTTCTCCCTCTGATTTGCACATATCATAGTTTATAAAACTATTTTATCATCTAGCTTCTTTATTCTTTAGCCTAAACAATTGATCCAAATACTCATACATTAAAAAAATAATAGGCCATACACATCAAATGTATATAAAATACGCAACATTCAAAATCACATGGAATTTCTTCTAGAAATTTCTAATTATGACTAATACAAAAATTCTCCAAATGTTTTTTCTTTAAAAATCCCAAATCATCTAAGTGTGTTATCCACCATCTTAATTCCACAATTACTCATCCCATCAATTGGGTCACTTCTCCATTTAGCTGATTTCAGATTAACCAACTCCCCCTGATCTTAGACTACTTGGCCATAGACCAATATGTTGCTTATGCATGCAACGCATTAAAAGCAAAATATTCCTTAGTTCAATGAGAACTAGCGTGCTAGCTAGACAATTTAATTATGAGGGAAAAAGGTAGTAGCTACAAGCTATGAATATAGCTTCTATGCTAATATTCATGCATGAGTGAAGATAGTTACAGTTCAACGAGAGCACGACATAGTGACACACATTCATGTGTAATGTGGAATGTTGGTATTCAATCCATAGTAACAGATAACAACAAAATGCAAAGCTACAAGCTTACTTACAATTTGTGGAATATAGAGAAAGTTAACTCGATCAGAAGTAACACGGCTAGAATTTCAAGTCCTTATACATGCACTTAAAGATAGATTTAGAAAGGCTATGCCTACTAAATAATAAATATTACCTACTTTTTTTCTAATGTCTTTACCCAAAATTGCTCCTCCTTTTCATGCCATAACTACTTCGATCAAGTAGTAATATGCTACATGCACCATCTATGAATAATTATTTCTAATGTTCCATAGAATCTAATCATACTTCTAGTGTACATTGGTGCTGGCATGAAATTCACATATTTAGTGTACTATTTAGTGTACAACAGCATATTCAGGGTAGGACATAAACTTTTTGTTTTTGAGTTAGAGTATTAAATACTTAGTTTTAGGATTATACTATTTTTTGGCTAAATCGATCCTTCTAAGATCGGTTAATATGCCAGTATAGTCCAATTGTTCGTGTGCTTCTAGGAAATTCAGTTTTCCTTCTAGCTACATGGTACTGGTGCACAAAGAACTATAACCTTCATGGTTAATTGATGTTTCTTTATGGATAAAATTAAGCAAAACTATTTAGATAGGCAAAAATAGGCAATTGTTTATATGTGAAACATATAAATCTAATTCATTCTTTGAGAAGTTAACACATATTACTTCAAGAAAGAATTGCAACTAAGAATATTAAATGCTTTATATTAGTCTTCAAGCTAATAAAGTAACCATTAACTCTTCTACGAGTTTACATAATCCACTTAATTTAACGGGAATAAAAACTTAAAGCACTACCACCACTATTATCAATACTTCAGGATATGAATTAAAAAAACCAATCTATAAGCACATGAATTAAGTTCTTCAAAAAAAACTTTTCTATCCATTCTTACATGTCTTAGTTTCAATGCTTGACATTTAGCAGCTTCATGCTTGCTCGATCCTTCTAGGAGTATAATATATGCAAGTCACATATCCTGATTTATAGAGCTATCTAAAAATTCTTACTCAATTTCTACTTGATATTGAGTAATTCTGGATGATATTGGATACTTCTAGTACTTCAATGCTCTTGATTTTCTATTTCAAGAAACATTTCTTCTAGAATTAGACAAATTCGTCTTTATCATCTCATCTTCTATGACTTTTAACACAAAGCTTCAAGCTAATTGTATTTGTTTATAGAGTAGCATTTGTATCTCATATGGTCATATAAGCTTGAAAATTAAATTTCTAATATTTCTAACATTAATGCAATCATCATAATATAGGATATCTTCTAGAATTTCTCATGCAGTGAGTCCCATAAGACCTTTAGGATTTAACTTGGACACATACTCATTCTTTGAAAGTAATACTAGGAATTACTATGCTTAAGATCTACTCTACTATAGTTGTAGCATTTAATAAGACCATGCTATATAATTTTACCATTTAGGGCAACTTCAGGATACTCCTTCTTCATGAAGGTATACATATATCATTATAACTAAATCATGTGCATATAGGTTTACTACGTGTAAATAAGTAGCAAGGTGCAAAAAGAAAGTAGATGGTTATGCAAAATATTCTTAGAAACATCCTAGCATTTTTTAGGATTATGGTATATGCAATTTTTTAGAATTAATACCAACCATTCATTCATCCCAAAAGTTTATTACGCTAGAAAAAATAAATATGAGCCTCTGAAAGGTGATAAGTCTAAAGTCTGCAGGATTTAGAGAACCCATATACCTTATACCATGTTTCTAGTGTAATCATTCAAAAAAATTACTCTTGCAAATACATGGTATACATGACGAGGTTACACTAGCATTTTTTAGAATTAAATTCAAAGCGGAGAAATATTTTCAGAATTAATCCACTATCAATTCAAAAAAATAAAGTTAGGCAAAACAACAATTAAACTGTAGAATTTAATGTTGTATACAACCTCTTATATATTCAATTCAAAATATAAGAGGATACAGTAAATATGCATCAACAGAGGATCTAGGCTAACTGAAAATTGGAGTTTTCAATTCATAAACACCCTAAAACCAGAAAGTATATGAACTATTCTGCTAGAATATATTTAGTATATATACTTAGATTCTGCTAGAATCATGGGTTTATATATAAATTTTAGATTTAATGAGCCCTTTCTTATTTTCTGGTTTGTTTCTGATATCTCGGATTTTAATGCGACGAACACCGGGTAGTAGTGGCATGCAAGCCATGGGTGAGAGCAACTTTGGTTCACGACATCTTCAATTCATAATTTGTGTTGCGAAGTCTGCAGGACCGTAGACGACAAGAAAGCGTGCATGCCGCTTGCCGGAGATGGCCATGGTTGCGTGTCGACGTTCAGGCCGTATTCAAGTGGGATTATGGCTCCGTAATTTTACTGTGCACGGCTAAGCCTTGTGTGCCGTGCTGGTGTCAGACTTTTTTCATACACAAGCAAGAAAACTAGAAAAGGAAGCTCACGTGCTTGTCATGGCAATAAACACACAAGAAAAATTCATTTTTTATGTATGTTGATGCTGGTGGTTGTTCTGTTTGACTGCGAGTTTCGGCTAAACGCCTAGACCTACCAGCACCGCACCGGCAAAAGCCAGGGTGAGTGCGTTGGCGTGCGAGCCAATTGTGACACGCGATCGTAGTCGTAATTCGGCACGATAACCTTGGCGATGCAACATGCAGGCCGCAAAGTGCACTAGATATGATCTCATGCACTTGTATTTGTGCAGGAGTGCAATGCAACATTCAGCCACAAGACAAATCCATACGTACTCCTGTTTTGCCTTTTTTTTTTAAATAACCTAGATGCAATCCGTAAAGCGTATACTATCCATGTCTGTATATACTGCATGTACGAGCATATATGTACTTCGTGTACAATATTAGAACAGGAACAATTGCTTAACTTGATGGCCTGACACAAAGTCATATGTCACATGTGACTCTTCCATACCTTATAGAGGATGTCAATTTGATCTACGTCACATGCTGCGTAGGGCTGTGGTTAGTAGATACATACCACATAGGGCTGTGGTTAGTAGATACATACGTCGTCAAAGTAGTCGCGGTGGTACGTCGACGCGAGCGTCGGCGTCAAAGATCGGCGGCGGCTTCAACGATGTTGACGTAGAGCTTGTCGTGCTGATAACGTGTTATAAAACATGTTGTCGGCCAGCGGTTAGGACCTTCCTCTCTCTGTCTCTCATGATCAAAATAGTAGATGAAAGTATAACACATAGACATAAGAGATAGGGAGACTATTCTTTATTTCTCTTAATATTAGTGATTACAACATAGATCTCCCACATATATATAGTCATGCCAAGGTCTAAGAGTTTTAGTAGGAGCCCATATTAAAATGGACTAGGATCAGGATTCCTCTGTCTCATTTCCTTCTAGGATAGAGTCCGTATGTTTTACAACATTTGGGACTGCTCCATAAGCTCTACCATGGAGCAGCTCCACAAAAAACTGGTAGAGTTTCTGGAGCACCTCTTTAGGTGCTGTCACAATTCCACCATTTTTTCTCGAACAAAGTGCATGGAGCTAAAATCATTTGGCTCAAAAATGTGGAGCGGAGCTGAAAAATGTTGAGCGAAGCAGTCCCACCAAGAGCTTTCAGTTGCATCACCCTACTACAATAGTTTCATCATTATTGCGTTAGAAACCCTTATCACCACCGATTCAGCACCACTGTGATGCTTCATCACCACCAGATTGAAACTGGTAGTGAAAACCAAGTAAAAACTTTCAAAAACCCAATAGTTAGGGCCACCGACATCCGTTCGTGTCTACACATCCGCCGCTCTCATCCTCGCACTACCCTCTCGCAGATCTAGGCTGGTTCACTCCTTTGCCTTCCCGCTGTGTCTGTACCCGCCGCCTTGCCATGACGCCCCGCGCAATCGGGGCCCACCAGATAGGGAGTTCGTTCTCGCGCCGCTACGCTAGGATGCCCATGACCATGGCCTGCCCGCGCCGGTGCGGCGCCATGCCGGAGGCCTCTTGCATGGTGCGTCGCCGTGCAAGGCCGTCCATGACCCGGACCCACACTACTACAGGAATCAATTTGCACAGCGTGGCCAAAATGGGCTCCGTGGCGGGCACCTCTTTTGCCCGCCATGGTTAACCGGTGGCCGGCCAGCGAGGCCGGCCACTAAGGCGTCCGCTGCGGGAAAATGGTTTACCGTGGCGGGCCACCTTACTTGCCCGTCGTAGGAAATCGTTATTTACTGCGGCGGGCGGTACGAATCACCCGCCGCGGTTAATACGATTTACCGTGGTGGGCTCTTTAAACTGCCCGCCGTGGTAAAGAGTTGATTTACCGAGGCAGGCGCTTTATCTTGCCCGCCGCGGTAAAGCCTGTACAAATACACAGCACCACCCCTTCATCTTCTCCACGGGTCTTCCTCTCTCAAACTCCTAGGGGGAGGCTTTGCCCTAAAATTTGAGGAAACTTTTGATTTGAGTTGAAGGGCTTGGATTTGAGGGAGGAGGACATCATAAGAGGTTCATAAAAGGCTCTCCCTCTCTCCTTCCATCCTCTCTCTCTATTTCCATCACCTAGAGTTCTCTCTAGATCTAGATCTAGATCTAGATCAATTTTAATGGAAAAATGATGTTATGTATTTCTTTAACTTTAGATTCATCATAGATGCATGCTTCATCTTTCACATCGTCATTTCCTCTCTTTTTCATGATTTTAGACGTAAAAATCATCAATTTGTCCTAATTCTTCTTTATTTAATGTTGATTGTGACGGATAATGTTCGCAGGTATGATGGATAGGTCGGAATGGATGTACCGGATTGATAGAGTGAATGATCCGCGGTACCTCTTTGAATTAAGGAAGTTTATTGCTGCTGGTAAAGCTCACCGTGAGAGACTGAAGCGGATGACAACCATATGTCCATGTTCTCGTTGCAAGAACCTGAAAGCCCACCGAGACAGCGAGGTGCAAACTCATTTGATCATGTATGGTTTCATCGAGGGCTACATAGTCTGGACATTTCACAGCGAAAGAGTTGGTGCGAGTGGCGGTGCATCTGGAGTGAGCTCTTCGACGCCGACGACGACAGCACCACCGGTGAATAAAGATCCTTTAGGAGCACCCGGCTCCTCATCATCTTCAGTAGCAGCTGCGCCAGCCGACAGTGACAACAGTTGTCGTGATTACATCACGGGGGATAATCTAATGCAAGACATGGCCGATGAAGCCGGCGACGGTGGGGATGGTCAGGATACTGTGAGCCAACCCGAGGATGTGCAGCTTATTGAAGATCTAGTCAAACACTTCGATGAAGACGACGTTGTGTTGGGTTGCCCAAAGTGGTTGGAGAATTTCAGAGAGTTGAAGCAGGCGGCAGTTGATCCTCTCTATAAGGACGGCGGCGATTGTTCGAAGGAGTGCACGGTGCTCCGTTTTAACCTCCATATGTTGATGTTGAAGGCTCGTCATGGTTGGTCTGACACTAGCTTCAATGAGTTGTTAAGCTACCGGGAGGCACGGAGGAACCGGGGGCAAAGACACCACCTGCTGCCATTGCGAGCACTAAGCCACTATCCTCCACCGCCGGTGAAGACTAAAGGCGACCAAGGGCAGCTCACATACTCACTTGAGTTCGAAAGGTATGGTAGCGGCGAGCATAATTTGCTAATAACTTTTCTTTGCCATAATATGGTACTAACATTTCTATCCCAGGCCGAGATCACCTTTCCATCTATTTCCTGAATCGGATGACTGCCTCGGCCATTACGAGCATGGGAAGTTCATGATAACCAAGGCCCAACTCGTCGACGAGGAAAGGTGGGAGACAAGGAGGTTTCATCTCTGGTACATGGAAGCGGCAAAAGCTGGACTGCATGGTTTTCTAGTCAAGGTTGTGGCGGAGTACTTCCACTTGCCCGGCAACGATGTAGAACTCCCCGTGGACTTCCACGACATGTACAGACTACTGTGGGAACAAGACCTTGACATCGCCCAAGTCACCTTGTTCTCTATGTAAGTGATGAATTGCGAGTTTCACATATCACCTGCCTTTGAATCGGTCAAGACTACTTATATATGCCACGATGGCTTGTCCTTGCAGGTTGATGGCCTATATATCCAAGGAACTAAAACTTGATGTTATCTATCTATCTCTAATGCATATTGCTCAAAGAATCATCATTGGTTACCACCTAGATGACAATCATCCAACCATGAAAGACTTGACCAAGCGACAGAGAGAGGCGCACAGGAAGAAATTGATGGACAATGAGAAGTTGAACATTTCAAGATACATACTAGGAGCAATGAAGAAGATCAGGGGAAATGGGTGTATCCTAGCTGCCTACCACTTTGGGTAAGTCGAAGACATGCCTGTAGAGATAAGTGGGTAGCTAGCTAGTATTATTATTTCTCGTCGTAACCTGTATTTTGTTTCAATGGCGCAGCCAAGGCCTCGAGGGTCACTGGGTTGCATTTACCATCTACCCTCAGGATGGCAGGGCCTGCGTATTTGATTTGTTGACAGTGCCAAACTTAAAAGGGTACAAGGCCTTTGAAGATTGCCTCAGAGTGTAAGTGACTGAAGTGTCTTCTCATATGCGTTCTAATGCCCTGCCTAATACTAGTACATTTCGTATAGCGCTTATAAGGAGTATGTGAAGGATCCTGAATGCTATGATCGAAGAACAGAGAATTTTCAGGCTAAGCATAAGAACCGCATCAAAATCAGACGCAACTTTCTGGTAAGTATTTGAAAGGTTTAATTGTGCTTTCCGTTCATATGCGTTCTAATGCCTGTGTTGTAATGCTTGCGTATCAATCATGTAGTGTGCCAAACAACCGGTAGGATCACGAACCTGTGGCTTCTACGCCTGTGAGTTCCTGAGGGTGTGCAAGCAATACAGCAGCAGTTGGAGGGTGCTCAAGAATGGATTGAACTGGTCGAGAGACGTGCAGAGCACCCAACACAGCTTCAAGCAGACAAAGGCGGACATATGTAAGTTTGTCTTAGACAAATGCGTGCTTGAAGGGGGCACGTTCTTCAATGAGAACAGCCCGCTAGCGATTTTACCAGAGTACGAGAGGCTGAGGAAATGGCCCACGATGATGCGTCCGCAAGATTACACCTTAGCGCATGGATAACGACTTTAATATGTAAATATAATGAATTAACGATGACAAGAATGACTAAGTGAATGTATATATATGTATATTATCTCATGTGTAATGCCTGCATACTTTTTAAATTTAATCTGTGAAACCTGGATGTGATTTGAATTTGAATTTATATGCCTGCTGTATTTTTTTAATTCAGGAAATAATGTACCGAAGCGGGCAAATAATAAAGCCCTCCACGGCTAATGAACATAACCGCGGCGGGCCACAAAAGGTGTCCGCAGCGGTAAAATAATTTACCGCAGCGGGCGGTGTAACGTGCCCGCCGTGGTAAAAGTATATTTACCGCAGCGGGCACGTTACACCGCCCGCTGTGGTAAATCGGTTAACCGCGGCAGGCAAAGCCGCCCGCCGCGGTTAAGCCACGATTTACCGTGGCCTCTAGGCCGCGGCGGACGGCTTTGCCCGCCGCGGGAAACCGAAAACGCCCGCCTCCAGTAAAGTTTGTGTAGTAGTGCCACCCACATCAGGGCCTCCCATGTCTGCTGTTATTCACATGAGAGAAAAGGAGGAAAGAGAAAAAAGAACGGAGGCAGCGCAGGTGGGCTATTCATAACCCTGGGCACAAAATACCGAGAACTGAACTAAAAATACCGAGAACTGAACCAAAAATACCAAAATCGAATTTTTTGGTACCCTGTTCAGTTCCTAATTCTCAAGAACGGTACTTTACCTCTGGGAACCGAATTTACCGAACTATATGAAATGTGCTGAGTTTAAGTATTGTTATATTATTGATAGCACTATTTTAGTCTATTATATTATTTGTGGTACTCTTTATAGTCTTGTGGACTTTTATATGTATGTATTTGGCATTATTATTCTCTATGAAATCATGTCCAAATTATGTCAAAATTAGCTTTTGAACCTGCTATTACATGTCCATGCCGTCAGTTTGGTATTTTTTTGGTAAATACTGAAACCGAACCGGAAATATCGAAACCGAATTTCCTCGGTACCGAATTTTGGAATGAACCGATCGATATCTATTTTCCAAGAACCAAATTTCTCTAGAACCGAAGAACCGATCCAATCGCTACATTTGCATTTTAACCCAACATTCCTATTTTTTCCATCATGCTTTCCAAAGAGGCCCAAGAGCTATTTCAGTAGGGGCACCCAAATCAGGGCCCCTACTTTTAATTTAGATGCACACCTCTACTTTTGGGTGCTCTATTTTTTTGCTTCTACTCCAATAGCAGCACCCAAATTTGCCCCCCCAATTCTATTCCAGTAGAGAATGACAGACGAGACACTCATCATTGTCTCTTTCTTCTTCTTCCTTCTTCTTCCTCTGTACAGGGAGGACCGACGGATGCAGAGGCGGAGGCGAGCAGAGGCGGACGGCCACACCCGTGCGGCGGTGGTGGGGACGGACAGCCGCTCTCGCGCCCGCGCCCACGCGGCGGTGGAGCAGCACGCCCACACCCAAGTGATGACGGCGGAGGAGAAGGGGCTGAGCGCCGGGGAAGAGAGGTCACGGAGGGCCAGGCGATGTGGAAGGGCCAAGCGCCTTGGTTGGGGCTCACTCGCGCTCGCACATGGCCGCACAACACGCTCGTGCTCACGCATGACCGAGCGGCGCGCTGGTGCCCTCGCTCATGGAGCCCGGCCCTTCATCGATGCTGGTGCCCTCGTGCATGGTGCCCGGCCCTTCCACGCTGCTCGGTCATGCGCGAGCACGAGCGCGTTGTCCGGCCATGTGCGAGCACGAGCGCCGAGGAAGGGCCGGGCACCAAGCGCGAGGGCAACAGCGCTGGGGAAGAGGCCACACCGGGAAGGGGCCGCGCGGGGGCAAGGGTTGCATGGGTGGGGATTGGTCGGAGGAACTTTGGGGGCCGGGACATGAGCCAACAGGAATGGGTCTAAGCGGAGGATTTGGGTGTCCAGCGTAGTGGCCCTGTCGAAGCATGTTTTTTTTGCCCGAGCCCTCATAGCCCTATGTTAAGCCATGTGGCTCAAGTAGGGATCTATTGGAGTTGCTCTAAGGACCTGTTTGGTTTGGTTTAGTCCCTAGACTAAACTTTAGTCCTAGTATGTATGGTTTAGGTGACTAAAAAAGACTAAAGCTACAAAAAAGACCAAAACACCCCTATTAATTGCCTAGGATCCTTGCTGCTGCCACAGTAACGAGGGGTAGGATGTCTTTTTTTGCCCTTTAGTCCCTTTATTAGTCACCCCTTGGTGACTAGATGACTAAACCCATTTAGTCATTTTTTAGTCACCATGTTTGGCAAAAAAGTAACTAAAAGGGACTAAAGTGGGATGACTAAACTTTAGTCATACCATATCAAACGGGCCCTAAATCTGTTCGTGTAGCTAAAGTTAAAAAAATAGACTACTCAACTTTGAGTCATACCTGGAGGCCTTAGTAAATACTAAGGTGTTTGGGACTGCTCCGCTTGTGTTTTTAGCTTTGTTTCACCAACTTCACCATAGAGCAGCTCCGCCATAGAGTTTGTGAAGCAGTTAGAACTGTTTGGCATACAACCTAGCTCCAATTCCTGAAAAAGTATACAAATGGTCTATTATGCCCCTAATTTAGGTTTGTTCGTTCAATTAGTACTCTGCACATGCAACCTATTAGAACTAACTGCTAGCTACAAGAAATTGCACTTAGGCCTTGTTTAGTTCCTCCCCCTAAAATTTATTCCCTATCATATCGAATGTTTAGATATATGCATGGAGTATTAAATATAGACTAAAAATAACTAATGGCACAGTTTGCAATTAATTTGCGAGACAATTCTTTTAAGCCTAATTAGTCCATAATTTGATAATGTGGTGCTACAGTACACATGTGCTAATGATAGATTAATTAGGTTTAATAAATTCGTCTCATGTGTAATTTGTTTTTTTATTAGTATCCGAACACCCCATGCGACACCCTCATATGACACCCGATGTGACACGGAGAGAATTTCTTAGAGCTCCTGGCTCTATCTTTTTCTTAGAGCGAATTTCTTAGAGCTGGAAGTGTTGGACAACACAGAGCTGGAGCGGAGCTAGAAAAACAAGAACGGAGCAGTTCCAAACACTCTTTTAAACACTAACAAATGCATCTATCATCTAGTATGCATCAAAGTTGAAAGATGCGTGTTTCACATGGTGTCCCCACGTGCCTGCTCCCTTGTCGGTCCGTTCGCAGCGTGGCAGTGGGCACTAGCGCGCTATACGTACCGTCACCTCATTCGACTTAGGGCATGTACAACGGCGTCTTTTTCCCGTCTCCGTGATGGGCTTTTTTGCAGGAAACCCCCCGTTTAGCCGCGCCACGCGCGCCCCGTCGCCTCGCGAGGCGACGGCCTTCTCCCGTGCTCTGAGGCAGAAGAGACGGCGGTGGCTCCGTTGTACGGCCTTGTCTTCTAAAGGCGACGGCGCGCTCGGATCCCGCGCGGGTAGGAGTCGATGGCGCGCGCAGGCAGAAGATTTGGGCGCGCGCGGGAGTTTTCCGCGCCCAATCCATCTCCACCCGCCATATCTCCGCCTCATCCCGGTTCCCCCAATCAGCCTCATCCTGGTTCCCCCAATCCGCCTCATCCATCTCCACCTCGCACTCTCGAGATGTCCATGTCGGCCGCAGCTAGGAAGAAGAAGGCATCCACACCGTCGGCGTTGGATGCGGCGGTGGCGGCCCCAGCCCGTACCCTCGATCGCGGTGGCTTCTCAGCGCCGACGGCTCTCTCTCTCTTCGTCATGGTGGTGGCTCGACGCTGACAGCCCGCTCTCTCGGACGTGGCGGCAGCTCAGCAGCAGCAGGGACCCACCCAACCACCGGTGGTGTCGACAAGGGCGCGGCGACGGCGCCATCCTCCATTGATGGATCCAACGTTGGTGGCTTCCCCAGCAAAGATGGATTTCTGTTCCCTCATTCACCGTATCAAGCCTGGTTTGATGCGACCGACAATGATCCCTCTTCTCTTGTATCATGGTAATCCCTCTTCTCCTAGTTTGTGATTTTTTCAATTTACAATCATTATTTAAGATCCAGTAGAAGAATAACATATATTGGATAGATGATTGTGCTATATTCTACAACTTTTTGGATAGATGATTCTGCTATATTCTGCAACATATTGGATAGATGATTGTGCTATATTCTGCAACATATTGGATAGATGTTTGTACTGTGCTATATTCTGCAACTCAAAGCCATAGTGGTTATTGTTTGTTTCCTACAGGGACAAAGATCCACGTCCATCTGGTGGTTTCATGAGCTACTTCGGAAATCAGCCACACAACTTTCATTTGGTTGGTGCACCTATTCACAACAGCCCTTTGAATAGACCACTGTCCACCAACAATGATGCAAGTTCACAGCCTGAAATAGAAAAATTACTTGACAATGACAATGTTAGGACTGAGAAGAGGATCCTATGAATAGAGGAAGAGGATCTTAGATTGATGAGCGCTTGGATAGAACATTCAACAGACTCTACCTGTGGAGTCGATAAGGGTGGTAACCAGTATTGGGGTGAGGTTGTTGAATCCTACAACAAGACTACCCCACCACTTCGAAAGAGAAATCTGAAGCAATGCAAGGATAGATGGCACAAGATTAATAGGTGGATGGACCTCTTTGAATGTGCTTATGTAAAGGCTCACAGAGTATTTACAAGTGGATATTCTGATCAAATGTGGATTGATGCAGCCCACAAGTTCTATGTGGAGGACAACAAAGATGCAAAACTAGGACCCTTTGTTGCGATTGAGATTTGGAAAATTTGTCGAGAAGTGTCAAAGTGGAAAACATACAATGAAGAGCTGAGGAATGCATGTAAAAGGAAATCATTTCACCTTGAAGAAGAAAGGGATCAGGAAAATGATGAAAGTTTGGAAGAGATGCCAAATCGACCAATGGGTCAGAAGACAGCTAAAAAGGCAGCTCTAGCTGCAAAAGGCAAGTCAAAAGGCTCCAGCAGTGAAGATGATGGTAACTCAAAGGAATCTACTATTGATCTAGAAAAATTAGGCAAATTCCAGGAGGAAACAAATGCAAACCGTATGAAGATATTGGAACTGCAGCAGAAGCTATCATCTGAGAAGCTTGAGACCACAAAACTTGCCCACCTTACTGCACAAGAGACCAAAAAGGGAAAGATGCTTGAGAAAGAATCAAAGATGATGGAGGCTTATAACAGCCTCATCTTGCAAGATACAAGTTCAATGTCCGATGTGGAAAAGGCGGAGCGAGTTGCTGCAATGAAGTGTCTTAGGAAGGCCCTTTTTCATGAAAGTGACTGAACAGATAACTTGAGCAATATGTACACCTCTACACCTGCCATGAAAAATTTGAGCAACCTGAACCTCTCATTTTTGCAGGACATGGTGTGATCTACCTGATGCTGTCATCTGAGTGCTATCTACTATTTACCTGAATGTGAATGTGCTATCTATCTACTAGTGACTGTGAATGTGAATGTGAACATGTCATTTGAATGTGCTATCTGAATGTGAACATGTCATCCTGAAAGTGGCTGTGAATGTGCTATCTATCTGAATGTGAACATGCCATTTCAATGTGAATATGCTATCTATCTGAATGTGAATGTGCTATCTAAATGTGAATGTGCTATCTAAATGTGAATGTGCTATCTGAATGTGAACATGTCATCTAAATGTGAATGTGCTATCTATGTGAATGTGAGGCAGAAGCTATCATACTATAAATTGGCACCAGTTAGTTCATTTTCCACCGCCCTGCTCTAGTTAGTTCCTATGGAGCAAGATGAGGTGCAAGATGCCGAGGACTTTGATCCTGCAGAGGTGTTCACCGTAGAAGATATGCTAGCAGAGGATGGAATCTTAGAAGATATGATACAAGAGGAACTGAAGGCCTACATCGATGGAGAAGCATCAACAGTATCTCACCGTCGCCGACAAACTGGACCGCGCAGGTACATACCAAGGAATCGAGAAGCAGCTCATAATGATCTTGTCGCTAATTACTTTTCTACAAATCCTATCTACACCGATGAGATGTTCCGTAGGAGATTTAGGATGAATAAGCCGCTGTTCTTACGTATCGTGCATGCACTCAGTGATTGGTCTCCTTATTTCACCCAAAGACCCGATGCTACTGGTAGGAATGGACTTTCATCGCTTCAAAAGTGTACCGCGACTATCAGGATGCTAGCTTATGGAACCTCGGCTGATCAACTTGATGAGGTGTTAAAGATAGCTGCAAGCACTTGTTTGGAGATTTTGGGAAAATTTGCTGAAGGGGTGATTGAAAAATTCGGTGAAGAATATCTACACCCTCTAAGAAGCGATGAACTGGAAAAAATATTACGAGAAAATGAGGCTCGTGGTTTTCCAGAAATGTTGGGAAGCATCGATTGTATGCATTGGGCATGGAAGAATTGTCCGAAAGGTTGGACAGGCATGTTCACACGTGGTGATAAAGGCGTTCCTACTATGATCCTTGAAGCAGTGGCAACTCGGGATCTTCGTATATGGCATGCTTTCTTTGGTACCGCCGGGTCTCAGAACGACATAAACGTTCTAAACAAGTCACCACTGTTCATTCAAGCAATAAAAGGGGAAGCTCCTGCGGTACACTATAATGTAAATGGAACACAATATGACATGGGTTATTATCTTGCCGATAAAATATATCCAGAATGGGCAGTATTTGTGAAGACAGTGACGGCCCCTCAGTCGGCGGAAGACAAATTATTTGCATTGATGCAAGAAGAGGCGAGGAAAGATGTCGAGTGCGCATTTGGTGTGCTGCAATCACGCTTTGATATTGTTCGTCGACCAGCAAGGTTATGGAAGCAGGGGGACGTTATCAACATAATGCAAACTTGTGTTATCCTTCACAATATGATAGTGGAAGATGAGAAGGATTCAATTAGAGAAGTCTTGGATTTGAATGAGAATCCAAGTGCGACGATAGTGCTCCCACCTGAAGTGCGTACAAATGACAACCCTAATCCTACCTTCGCAGAGGTACTTCGTAGAAATTCCACTATCAAAGCTCTGCCAACACATAGGAAACTCAAGAATGATCTAATCGAGCACATATGGCAACGCTATGGAAACAAAGGAAAATAGATAAAAGACGTTGCATCTATATGAAATATAATTATTATATTGATGGTTTTTAAAAATATTGTAATCATGTTGCTCTTATTTATCCTTGATATATTTTCTACCAAATAGCCACATAATGGTATACAAAAATTTATTTATAGTTGATCCTAACTACATGCAAAGCATTAAACAGTTTAGAGACGGACTCCCTGTGTGTGGATAGATTTAAGGCGCTTAAAGACGAACACCTGTGTGTGGGTTGTACATGCCCTTATTCTCTCTCACCGGTTAATCAGGCGAAATCAGCCTAAAGCTCTGAAATCACGCCCGTTGTTCATGGCAACTCACACACCTGTCTTTCGTTTTCTTCTTTGACCAGATTTCGTACGAACACGGCAAATTCACACCCAAGAACAGTAACAGTACAGGAGTACAGCTGACGGATTGGTCGCACGCCACACGCTCTTTCTGCCGCTGTCGAGCCGTACACGCACTACCGCGGCGACGTCTGGGCGCGCTCCGCCGCTCCTCTCGCCGTCCGCCTCTGCCTCCTGCCCGCGCGTCCTCCTGGCGCACGGCGCGACGTCGGAGTCCTTTTTGGCTCCTCGAAGTCCTCCAGCCTGAACGCCGGCCTCCACGGCGGCTCCGAGCGCCGCACCCTTTTCACCCTCGCCCCGGTCTTAACAATGACGCGAGTGTTGAGCTGGTTGCTGCTGGATGCGGAGAGTGGCGATGGCGACGATGAGATGTCGAAGAATGGCGAGGGATTTATTAATAAGGATCCCTTGCGTGTTTCGCGACGTGGGAGTACAAGCGAAGAATACTCCTATGTGGCGCACGCCAGCACCACGACAGCAGCGTGCCGCGTGTTCCTTCTTATGCTGGATGCGTGGATTGTATTTGTTTGTTCCATGTTAACAATTACCAGCATTAAACCATCGAAGAAACGTGCTAAACGTTGACGCTGCTGGATCCTGAGGGTCAATCACTTGCTAATTGAACGGTAATTGCACGAAGCATAGGGCATTCCGGATTAGCCGCCTACCTAATTAAGCTGCTCTGTGCACGGCACAAGTTCAAATCGTGCTACAACTCCTACCCAAGTTCAAATCTGCATTCGCATTTGGTTTAAGATGGAATAATACTCACATCGATCAAAAATATGTGTCATGTGTTTTTTATTATTATTATACACTCTTTTAAATTTGGGTTTGTGAGCGTGTGTCTCTAATGTGCAAAGAATTCTCTAAGGTTTTTTTCGTGACCGTGTCCCTGAGACACGTATTTATTAAGAGGAGGTAGAAGTCTTAGTACAAGTTGAGTCAACGGTAATCCAAGGATTACTATTAGACACAAAGAACATGAAGAACAAGCACGAGGAGACCCTTAGCCACGACACTCAACAAGCATACTCCTTTGAAAATTAAAGACATCGTCACAATGGTTGCCTACAGGGAAACTAAACATGTGGTGGCAAATCATCCACCCAAAGCAGCCAGACATGGACATCCACAAACATCAGTAGAAAAGCATCCACCCAAGGGGAGCCCCAAACGACCACGACGGTAAAGCATCGGCCACAGGAGCACGATCTCGATAGCAAAGCACCAGCGGAGACTGAAGCGACGCTGGCAGCAAAACATCCGTCAGGAAGAGACCAATGGTGGTCAAGTATCCCCCGAGAGAGATATGGTAGCAGCAAAGCATCTGCCACAAAAGTTTAACGACGGCGGCAAAGCATCCATCAAGACGATCCAAACGTAGGACCAACCATTGCGAAGATGGACGATAAGCACACGCAGAGGCACGACATGGAGCTTCAACGTGGACCGGTAACTCTTGAAGGACCACGAATAGCGGTGAACTCGTGGGGCAACGACAGAAGGCCACAAAGACCAAGGCACGAGACTAGAGCAGTGGTCCTATAGTGATGTCTCCAAGGAGGAACATGATGTCGGGGCGCCATCACCGCCAGCTCCGGCTAGTGGCCGAACATGGCTTTCACCCAGGAACCGCCACTGCAAAGGGCCCTGCCCAATCCACCCGTGTAGCCACACAGGAGTGAACCCTAAACCCAGATTCGACGGCCAGGTCCGGTGAGGAGTGGTTTTTCAGCGACACCTTCAAGGATCGGAGGAACATGACGCCCGAGGACGCCATGGCCGCCGACACCGGCAGCGAGTCGAGCAAGACTTTCGCCAAGAAACCACCATGACAGCTAGGCGGCATGTCACCCGGGCGCCATCGCCGCCAGCTCCGACTAGTGGCCGAACATGGCTTTCACCTAGGAACCGCCACTGCAAAGGGCCCTGCCCAATCCACCCGTGTAGCCACACAGGAGCGAACCCTAAACCTAGATTTGACGGCCAGGTCCGGTGAGGAGTGGTTTTTCAGCGACACCTTCAAGGATCGGAGGAACATGACGCCCGAGGACGCCATGGCCGCCGACACCGGCAGCAAGTCGAGCAAGACTTTCGCCAAGAAACCACCATGACAGCCAGGCGGCATGTCACCCAGGCAACACCGCAGCCAGATGCCCTCGCCACATCATTGTGAGACCTCGCCAGGGACACATGGAGCACCACAACCCACTCAGCCCAGCAAACAAGGACACCGAGGGGCCCATCCGCTCCAGACGAGCACCAAGGAGGGGTTGCTTGCGGCCGTCGCTCGCCCGCCGCTGGCCCATGTCTTTTAAAAAAACCGCACTAATTTTTTTTAATAAACTCACAATAAATTGAGAAAATACAAATTTCCGTTAATGACTTTTGTTGCAAAAAATATCTAAAATTTTCTAATAATTTCAGCCTTTTGACCAAAATGTTTTTAATACGAGAGAATTTATAAGTTTTTAGTGTTTTACTAAAGCGTCTTGAAGAATTGAAAACATGTGATGTACATGGTTGTTGCCTTTGCTCAATATCTGAAGAATTATATGTGACTGACATTGTCTGAATCTGGCTTCTTGTTCTACTATATTTGATACATACACATTTGTTTGCATTGGCACCGTGCTCCGCCGCTGTACATTTGTTCATATTTGTCCGGTATCCATATCCAACTATGATTTAAAATGGGAATGAAAACAAATACAAGTGTGAAGAATATCCGTCCATATCCCAAATGGTTATACCTTACGCGTGCAAATTACTATAAGAATGGTACGGTTACCTACCACCGCGATATATATTGAACGCGACTCGCGCATTAACGACGGGAGCCAATGAGCCAACGAGCGATACGCAATGCATCGAGTGCCATCCTGTCGAATTTATTAAAAGAGAGCAACACGCTGATTACTTATTTGAGCAGGCAGCAGCTGGAGATGGTAGTGGCCAGTGCCATTATCTCCCTTCCGTGTCCAATTTATTCGCACGTATTCCTTGCATTGCGTTCTTGGCCGAGCTAGATTATTATACCAACAATTATTTATTACTAATCCGTTGTAATGAAAGTTCCATGTGGTCGTCCATTCCCAATCCCAGTAGTGGTATTATTGGGCATCGCAGATCTCCACGACAGGCTGGTCTGCTCGCAACCATAGAGAAACCTCGACGAAGAGAAGACAGAAGAGAATATGCCGTCGTGCTCTGCTCTTTGCTTCTGGTGACGACTTGGCTGTGACGTCATCGCCAGATTCATTAGTGACGACCTTCGCATGACGCCGGTCGGTCAGGAAAACCCCGGGCCGGGGCCCGGGCTCCATCTCCATGATTCGTGGTCCGGTCACACGTCTCCAGGCGCTTGCGCCGAAAGCATCAAGGCGGCCTTCCACGACCCAAAATCTCTTCTCTACTACTGTAGGAGCCAATCAAAATTACGCTGGTCTACCCAAGAATTTATCCCTCCCAGAGATGATCTCAGCTCCATTCACCCAAAAATTTGCATCTAGAAAAACCTCTGCTTGCAAACCAACGACACAGATCTGCTCTCAAAAGGCTTCACCACGATCGTGTGGCCACGGAGAATTCCAGGCTTCAACACAGGCTTCAACGCCTGCCTCGCTCGTGCGATCCCCGCACCGCGCCCTAGGCAAAACTTGCCCTCCTGATCTCGCGCGTCGCCCTCTCCTGATTTTCGGTTTCCAAAAAGAAATCTCTCCACTTCCTGATTTTTGGTTCCTAGAAGGGTATCAGCTTCACGGTCACCGAGTTCGACGCTATCAAGGAGCGCAAGGCCCTTGCGTGAGTTCCTGTTCCAGGCCAACAACGTCCACGCCGCCGCCAGCTGCGCGGCCGAGGAGTACCGCGAGCGCGGCGTGTTCAACGCTAGCGAGATGCTGGCACAGATCTGGGAGGTGGAGGCGCTGGGGAAGGACCTCTTCGTCGTAGGCAAGGTGCTGGGACTGCCGGCGCTGCTCCGGCTCTGCTTGGCCTCTCCCAGGTCGCTGTTGTGGCAGAACCGCCCGAAATAGCACGCTTCCGGAGACGCTCGTCTTTCACCAGACACTAAGCACCCCAAAAGTTAGCTACATCGGACGGTCCTGTTGAGCACACATGAAGGGAGAACTCGAACAATCCATATTTTTCATCCAGGATCCAATAATGAGTACGGGTTTACAATACTTAGTCCATTTCATACAACAAGAGTTCTCGAAAAATACATTATTAGAATACCAAGTTCAGAGTGCGGAATTTAAACAACGGAATTAAAATAAACATCTAACGATAAGATACAAGGATCCGTCTGTGCCCACCAGAAAAATCCTCCACACAACAGTCATTCCTCAAGCTGCACCTGCAGCAGAGGTAAATAAACCCTGAGTACACAATGTACTCGCAAGACTTTCCCGACTAGTGTGAATAATTTCCCGACTCCAAAGGATATGATAAGTTTTATGGTTTGCTGGGTTTTCTTTTTGCGAAAAGCATTACCAGTAGTGAATCCTTGTGTATGTTTCTTATTAGTAGTCATGATTAGTTCATTATCTAACCATTCTATGTAAGCACATGTTCTACTTTCAAGTAAGAGTTGAGCAATCAGATCCATTTCACCATCTTTCATTTTCCAGTTCTTACTACGGTGCTAGATCGTAGACAAGTCGTACCGTATCACAAGGTGATTCACGAACTAATGTATCCCAGCTGGGTACCCCAAAACACATGCCCCGCTTGTATCCCAGGCACAAGCAAGACCAACCCATCACTCTCCTGTCAAGGGGTCTAGGTCCCAGTCCAAACTTGGACTCCAAGCCACCACTCCTATATCCTGGACTCAGTGTGGTGCTAAGACCTCCACCATCCCCGCCTCCAATCAGTCGGTCTGGAAAGAGCCGGAACCCACAACAAGAGAGCAACAAGCCTTCCCGCTCTCATAAGAAATTATGTGCTTAGGATAATAAGTCTGTGACCTGACTAGAATCCACAGCAACGAGCTATTGCGAGAGCATCCTTAGCTTACCCTAGACTCGGTCGTAGCATTCGTTGGAGCCAGGGGGTGGCAGAGAAGGTTGGCCACGTGTGACCAGAGGGGTGCGGCGGTGCTCCGCGATGGCATGGCCGTGTTAGCTATGACGTGAAGGTAGTAGAGGTTAAGTAGTGCTGCGCAGGGTGAAGTGGAGAGGGAGACGAAGCTTGTTATGCGATTGGTTGAATGTTAGAGGCTCTAGGGAGGATGAATGCTCTCGGCATTTGCCGATGCGGCCTTAAAGGCCCGACGGCGAGCGACTCCAAAATTGGAGTTCGTCGTGACGTGAGTAAAGGCGGGATAGGGTCCGACGGCTAGACAACTCATAGGCGGAGCCAGAGAGGCAATGAATTGACATGAGGTGACATGTATCTGTTGAATTTAAGGAAGCGGCTTCATCAGCCATGGCGACAGGGAAGAAAAAAACAAGGAGGGGGAAGAGGTAGGTCTGTCTTGGTCCGTCCTCGCCTTGGCGGGGTGCGGTCGATGCTACCAGGGCAACACGTGCTCAGGAGCCAAAGCCAAAACGTGCACGTGCAGGCGGTGGGCTAGCGTGGCATGCGTGGGCACAACACCGTTAATGGCAAGGCGACGGCGCGAGATAGCAAGGGGCAAACCCACATGCTTGGAGACGCGATGGGCAGCAGCGTCACGACACGAGACCACGAGGGTAGTAGCAATAGCGCAGCACGATGATGTGACGACAGCGGCAGCGGCTGCGCTGCAACGCGGCATAAAGGCAGCAACATGAGGTAGGGCAATGGGCACAGGATGGGGTTAGTGGCCAGCTGCGACCGGCCTCGCCAAACCAAGGCGGCTCGACCAACCCAACATGACGGCGCGGCGCACGAGATGCGACCAAGTGCACGGCATGGGGTGGCCACGCGGTGACCGCGCCCACGGCGCCTGACCGCTCGAACTGTGACATGCACAAATTTTAAAGCTTCAACCATGACCCATCTAGCTCGGTTATGACCCAACCAACTCGGCCAAGCTGAAGATGGTACCTAAGGCTACTAGATGTTGCAAAATACTCTGACCAAGGCAGACTAGAGAAGAAAATATGGGCATGCCAAGTTCGTGCTGCCAACCGGCGCCCAAGACCCTAGACTAGCTTTCCAAACATCATTTTCTAACTTTTTGTATCAATTAATTGGTGATCAAAACACATACCAACTAAACCAACCCCTATGTCGTTGAAAAATACTCACTTTGATGCAACCCACTAAGGAAAAACATAATGCTAAAGTTTAATCCATTTTTTAGAATTAAATTGCCAAAGTAACATTGACACTACCAACTTTTAGACTTAGAAGAATTTAAAGCTAAGGCTGACTTGAATTTCCAATTCAAATTCTAAGCTCCCAAAAGTACTAATTAACAACCGATATTCTAGTAAGGCAAAGTTGTATTGTCGTCTACAAAGTTGTACTTCAAACTTTATTTAGACGTCACCTATATGTTTTATAGCGTTTTTGTTCAATAAAAATTAGTTAACATCTCTACTTGCTAACTTTATAAATCGTGAATTAGCTTTTCGTTTTATGTTTTTACGACTCATTTAAGTTACAATGCTTTACCTATCCATCACACCCCATACAATATCACTTAAGTACGATGCTCATAACATGTTTTAGCAAGTGATTCACTGTCTAACACCGAGGGTGTTACAGCTACTGCTCCCGATGCCTGCGCTGGTGGAGGTGAGGGATGGAGGCGCTAGTGGGACGGGTGGGGCGGAAGGCATTCCCGGGCTTTGGCACCTACGTGGGCTTCACGGAGTTGTACTGACACCTATGTGGGCGCCGTGGAGTCGTACGACGCTGATGCGGGCTACTTCCGCGAAGGCTCTCCGGCCGCTCGCCTCCATCCCAAGCAGCTGCTTCTACCAACACCGATCCAGGGCATCTCGACCACGCCGCAGAAGGTAAGCGCTAGCTGCAACAGAAATGGTGTTGTTGGCGACTGGATTCCGTGCTGGATGATGGATGCTTCTCGTTGTTTTGATTGTGTTTTATGCTTTTTCATTTTTTCGATATATGTTTGGATTTAGGTTCTAGAAGGGTCTGAAGAGGAAGCTGATGCCTCTCATCAAGAGGCTACGCACGGGGGTAATGCATTCCCTTCCTCTCTGTGATTTTGTTTCATAGATTGCCTGGTTGTCATGCCCATTGCGTTCTTCAAGTTTAATGCTGGGATGCTAGAATGTGCGATTTTTTTGTAGTCTAGATGTTCAGTGCGTCCTGCAGCTAAGGTCTAAGGATGATATGAACATGTGGAGTCGTCTAGCTTTTTAGATTATGTGGGTGTAGTTTCAGAAGTGCTTTTTCTCACAGAAATGATGGTTAGCATAATTGAAATGGTTCTACTCCGTAATTTTTTAATTTCGATGCTCCGGCAAACCCTGGTTCAGACTTGCAGTTGAGATGGTTGACTTGAGTGCATCAAATAATTGATGATCAAAACACATACCAACTAAACCAACCTCTATACCGTTGAAAAGTACTCACTTTGATGCAACCCACTAAGGAAAAACATAATACTAATGTTTAATACAATTTTTAGAATTAAATTGCCAAAGTAACATTGACACTAGCAACTTTTAGACTTAGAAGAATTTAAAGCTAAGGCTGACTTGAATTTCCAATTCAAATTCGAAGCTCCTAAAAGTACTAATTAACAACCCATATTCTTAAAAGGCAAAGTTGCATTGTCATCTACAAAGTTTAGACTTCAAACTTTATTTAGATGTCACCTATATGTTTTATAGCGTTTTTGTTCAATAAAAATTAGTTAACATCTCTACTTGCTAACTTTATAAATTGTGAATTAACTTTTCGTTTTACGTTTTTATGACTCGTTTAAGTTACAATGCTTTATCTATCCATCACACCCCATGCAATATCACTTAAGTATGATGCTGATGACATGTTTTAGCAAGTGATTCACTATGTAACACCGAGGGTGTTACAACTCTACCCCCTTAAACAAAATCTCGTCCCAAGATTTCATGTGCCTAGTGTGTGAAAAGAGATAAGAAATAAATTCCAATTTAAACAGTTACCTCGGTGAACTAGAAAGAAGGTGGGGATAATGCTTCAAGTTATAACCTTCTTGCTCCCACGTTGCGCCGTACTCCGAGTGATTTTGCCACTAAACTTTATAAAACTTCACCACATTGTTCCTAGTCACTCTTTCTTTTTCATCTAAAATCTTGACAGGATGCTCAATATAAGACAAGTCGGGTTGGAGAGTGAGTCCTTCAATTTCCAACACTTCATCGAGGACCCACAAACATTTCTTTAACTGGGAAACATGGAAGACATTATGTACTGCCGACAAAATATTCGGGAGCTAGATACGGTAGGCAACAGAACCACACCGGGCCAAAATCTTATAAGGTCCAACATAGCGAGGGGCTAGCTTTCCCTGGACACCAAAGCAATGCACCCTCCTCATAGGCAACACTTTGAGATACACATGATCACCAACTTCAAATTGCAAGGGCCTTCTTCTCTTGTCCGCAATAAGTTTTCTGATGACTTTGAGCTGCCTTCAAATGACTCTGAATAATACTAACTTGCTCTCGAGCTTCTTTGATAAAATTAGGCCCAAAATATCCACGATCACCCACCTCAATCCAGTTAAGAGGTGTTCTACATTTCTTGCCATACAGGGCCTCAAATGGTGACATTCGAATGCTTTCTTCATAACTATTGTTATAAGAAAACTCAGCTAGAGTCAAGCATTCGTCCCACTTTTTAGGAAAAGAAATGGCACAAGCCCTCGACATATCCTCAAGTACCTAATTGACTCTTTCTGTCTGACCATCAGTTTGTGGATGATAAGCTGAACTTCTGAGGAGACTAGTACCAAGACATTTTTGAAGTTGCTTCTAGAAATGAGAGACTAAGACCGACCCTCTATCAGAGACGATAGTAAGAGGAACTCCATGTAGGGTCACAATCCGATCAAAATACAATTTGGCATACTTCTTGGCTGAATATCTGGTATCCACCAGAAGGAAATGAGCGGACTTGGTAAGGCGATCCACAATGACCCAAATAGAGTCATACCCCTTTGTCGTGCGGGGCAAACCCACAACAAAGTCCATGGAAATATCCTCCATTTCCAAACAAGGATAGACAAGGGTTGTAAAAATCCAGGCGTACACATATGGTCCGCCTTAACCCTATCACAAATATAACATTCAGAGATGTATTTGGTAATATCATGTTTCATATTTGGCCACCAATACGAGTGACACAAATCATGATACATCTTGTTACTTCCTGGATGAATGGATAACTTGGAGTTATGAGCTTCGTCCAAAATTTTTCCCCTAAGCTCATCACTTGAGGGAACAACCAATCTGTTCTTGAACCTCACTACACCTTGATCATCAATACTAAAATGTGGACCACACCCTTTGGTAATTAACTCCTAGATATGCAGGATTTCTGAAACATCTTGCCTTTGCTCTATAATAATTTGCTCGAGTAAATCCGAGACTAGAGCAATATGGGCTAGCACCTCAGCATGGTTGAGAGACAAGGGTGCTTCTTCAACTTGATATGACTTCCAGTTCAAAGCATCAACTACCACATTAGCTTCTCCAGGATGGTAATGAACCTCTAAATTATAATCCTTGATTAGCTCCAGCCATCTCCGTTGCCTCATGTTCAGCTCGGACTGAGTGAAAATATATTTGAGGCTTTTGTGATCCGTATAAATATGCACCTTATTTCCCAACAAATAATGCCTCCAAATTTTTAGAGCGTGCACTACAACAGCCATCTCTAAATCATGGGTGGGATAATTCACCTCGTGGTTTTTTAGCTGGCATGAAGCATAAGCTATCACACGTCCATTCTGCATAAGCACACATCCCAATCCAGTCCTTGAGGCATCACAATACACATCAAATGGCTTGTTAATATCTGGTTGGACGAGAACAGGAGCAGAGGTAAGAAAATGCTTCAGAGCTTGGAAAGCTTCTTCACAAGCCAGACTCCATACAAACTTGACATCTTTCTGGAGCAACTTGGTCATTGGTTGGGCTATTTTGGAGAAGTCAGGGATGAAGCGCCGATAATAACTAGCAAGACCAAGGAACTCACGAATCTGATGCACTGACTTGGGATATTTCCAATTTAGAACACCTTGCACCTTGCTTGGATCTACCGAGATGCCTTCAGGTGTCAGGACATGCCCCAAAAACTGCACTCGATATAACCAAAACTCACACTTACTGAATTTGGCATACAACTTATGTTCTCTCAATCGAGTCAGTACTATTCGAAGATGTTGGGCATGCTCTTCCTTATTCTTGGAGTATATCAAAATATCATCAATAAACACCACTATAAACTTATCCAACTCCGGCATAAAGACTGAATTCATGAGATACATGAAGAATGTAGGAGCATTGGTGAGACCAAAGGATATGACTAGGTATTCATACAACCCATATCTAGTAGAGAAAGTTGTCTTTGGTATATCTTATGGCCGGATCTTAATTTGGTGATACCCAGAATGAAGATCAATCTTAGAAAACACTTTGGTACCAGCCAACTGATCGAACAAAGTATCAATACGAGGTAAAGGATACTTGTTCTTAATGGTTACGGCATTGAGAGGGTGGTAATCCACACACATCCGCAGAATACCATCCTTCTTCTTCACAAAAATAGCTGGGCAACCCCATGGTGAAGAGCTAGGATGGATAAATCCCTTATCCAATAATTCCTCTAACTACTTCTTTATTTCTACTAGTTCTTTAGGAGCCATGTGGTAAGGATGCCATGAGATAGGAGCAGTGCTAGGTTCTAACTCAATAGTAAATTCCATGTCCCTATCCGGTCGTAATCGAGGTAGATCTTTAGGAAAGACATCTGGAAACTCACAGACCACAGAAATAGGGCAAGATCAGGAGAAGCCTCAACATGAGCAACAACTGGTAAGGCTGGATTTGCGGGCATAAGGAGAGACATCCTATCCTCAGAAGAAGGAAGACGTAACTCAACAACTCTCTACTTAAGGTTCAAGACTACCCCATAAACTCACAACCAGTTCATGCCTAGAATTGCATCTATGCCTTGCTCAGGCAAGCACCATGAATTAGGAGGTGGTAAGTGTGAGTGGCTAGCACTAATCTGACTGTGTCCGTCTAAGTATTAACGCATAATTGTGCACCCAGAGTACTGATTCTATAGGCAATAGGAATAGCCATAAGAGATATTGTGCCTCTGTGCAAACCCCATGCTCAGAATGAATGTGATGCACCAGAATCAAACAACACATATACTGGGTGGGAATCAACGGTAAACATACCAACCATCATAGGTTCATTCTACAAGATCTCCTTCAGCCTCAGTGAAGTTGACTTGTCCTAGAGCGGCTTACGGGCACCTTCTTCTTGATAATCGTCCTCTTGACCAGATGGGAGTTGGATGAAGGCTAGGAAGACTGTGTAGGCTAGTTCTATGGGGCACTCCCGAGCATAGTGGCCCTCCTTGCCACACTTGAAACAAGCACTAGGCTTGTTCCCCTAACCCTAACGAGGTGGAACCTATAATCCCTAAGGCTATTGTTGCACCTGCTGAGTAGGTGCACGGTACTAGGTAAGAGGTGCCTGGTGAGTCTGCTGAGACTGATAGGATGACTGTTCACCCGGAGAGTGATAGGACATCCTCCTGACAACCTAGTACCTTCTAAGCCTAGGGGTGACTAGAAGATCTAGTGATCACCCGCTTGCGCTTCCACTTAGCCTGAGAGTCATGCTGAAGTCCTTCCATGGCAATAGCAGCATTCATCATAGCACCAAAAGTCTGGTAGTTCCCTGTGTATAGCTCCTTCTGCAAAATGCAAGAGAGGTCATGGTAGAAACGATCTCTCTTCTTCTCATCAGTGTCTACATGGGTCCCAACATATTGTGCAAGATGGTTGAAATTGTTCACATAATCCATCACAGTCATACTCCCTTGCTTCAGATCTAGGAACTCCGTCAACTTCCTATTCAGCACCCTAGTAGGAATGTAGTACTCTCTGAAAGCAGCAGTAAACTCCTACCAAGTCACACGGTGGTCCATCGGCTCCATGGCATTGAACATGTCCCACCATGCACTAGCAGAACCCAACAGCTACTGCGCTGCAAAGCGCACCTTCTGTTCTTTAGTCACAGTGAGCAACTAAAACTTCTGCTTCAGAATACGAAGCCAATGCTCTACATCTAGAGGCTCAGTAGTTGGCGTAAACATGGGTGGGTGTGTCTTTAGGAAGTCCTAGTAGGAATAGGGCTCTACAGGAGCACGAGCAACACCCCCATTCCCACCAATGCCACCAGGGCCTCCACGGGCGAAGCCACCAATAGCCTGGGCAAGCATCTCCAAGGCACGGGCTGACTCGTGCCGAGCAGCTAGCATCTTCGCCATCATCTCCGTATGGGTCAACGGAGGTGGTGGTGGCGGAGGAGGAGGAGCCAGAAGTGGGTCCTCATGGCTATCCCCATTGGTGTGGCCATTGTCCTCACCGCAACCGTTATCACCCTGGTCTGCCCCAACACTGGTACTCCCCCGACTAGACCTCAGATTTATCTATAAACATATAAGAACCAACCATTAGGGACAACCCTCCAGATTAGGTACAAGAGACTTAGAGAAATAATAAGACTTTTATTAAAGCATTCTTTTAGGTTATCCTATCAATTCACTAATCCAAATTATATGTGTGGGGGAAGTTTAGTTTAAACAAGATTCTCTTTTCATGATGCATCCATCAGCCTACCCGTTTACTCAAGCCGGAATATAGCGGCATTCGCAAAATTTTTTGGCACATCGCACACTCACTTTCTACTTGTTAAACGATTATTAGCAGCGTAAGTTAGTATACCTATAGAAAATTGATTAGATAAAACCAGTGCCACTATCCTAGATAGACCATATTACTAGGGCTTATACTTATTTACATAATTTTATCGCATCCTACTTTTTGCAAAGCTTTTGTCGGTCAAATTTTAGGTTTTCAAAAGAGTTTTTAAACTCGTAGACTCATTATTGGCTCCGATATCACTTGTGGTAGAACTGCCCAAAATAGCATGCTTTCGGAGGTGCTCATCTTCCACCAGACATTAAGCACCCCGAAAGTTAGCTACAGCGGACGGTCCCATCAAGCACACCCCAAGGGAGAATCAAACAATCCATGTTTTTCATCTAGGATCCAATAACGACTATGAGTTTATAATACTTAGTCCATTTCATACAACAAGAGTTCTTAAAAATACATTATTAGAATACCAAGTTCAGAGTGCAGAATTTAAACAACAGAATTTAAATAAACATCTAACAATAAGATACAAGGATCTGTCTGTGCCCACCAGAAGAATCCTCCACACAACAGCCATTTCTCATGCTGCACCTGCAATAGGGGCAAATAAACCCTAAGTACACAATGTACTCGAAAAACTTACCCGACTAGTGGGAATAATTTCCCGATTCTAAAGGATATGATAAGCTTTATGGTTTGCTGGGTTTCCTTTTTGCGAAAAGCATTACTAGCAGTGAATCCTTATGTATGTTTCTTATTAGCAATCATGATGAGTTCATTATCTAACCATTCTATGTAAGCACCCGTTCTACTTTCAAGCAAGAGTTGAGCAATCAGATTTATTTCATCATCTTTCATCTTCCAGTTCTTACTATGGTGCTAGATTGTAGACAAGTCATACCGTATCATAAGGCAATTCGTGAATCAATGTATCCCAACTAGGTACCCCAAAACACATGCCCCGCTTGTACCCCAGGCACAAACAAGACCAACCCATCACTCTCTTGTCAAGGGGTCCAGGTCCCCATCTAAACTTGGACTCCAAGCCCCCACTCCTGAGTCCCAGACTTAGTGTGGTGCTTAGACCTCCACCATCCCCGCCTCCAATCAGTCGGTCCGGAAAGAGCCAGAACCCATGACAAGAGAGCAATGTGTCTTCCTACTCTCATAAGCAAGTATGTGCTCAGGATAATAAGTCTATGACCTGACTAGAGTCCACAGCAATGGACGGTCCATAACCAACACAGACAGGGAAAACAATGTAACCAAACTATGCCCCATTGGCCATGGGACACAACCTTTTACACCCACCAATACCCGTACCATATCCCTGTCCGGTCTCCATTTACTTTCATCATTTTATCATGAGAGTAATAATAATGATCTATTGTGAGTAATGGCAGGTTACTCATGCTACCGATAGCCTAAGCATAGCAGCTACTCGACCTATGCTAATAGGACTCATAAGTAGGTTTATCTATGCATGTAGTTTCAATATAAATCATGTAACGTAAATGCACATCCCACACATATATATCTAGTGATCATTCAAAATAAGGGTTATGCACCGGGGCTTGCCTTGGGCAGGTGGGGTGTCAGCAAAGTCAGTCACTGGTGGCTTCGGGGCTCCCTCCTATACAAGAACCTCCTCCTCGCACTCTTCGATCACCTGCTCGTATTCCTGCTCTTCTCTACATGCTTGCAATGAGATGTAACACTTAGCATTTTTGCAACAACAGCTCTTAAATTAAGAATATATTCACTAAGCTGCTAAACTAACTCTAATGACTAAGGTGCTAAGCTACCCATCTTTTTCATTAAACAGGCATGAAACATTCAAGTATTATCTTAGCAACAAAAATGCATTTCTTACTTTATTTATGATTTCATATATACTAAACAAGGAGTACCTAACTAACATATTTCTCAACCTATTCTAAGGCTACAAAAATTACAGTGAGGACACAATAATATAATGAATCTACTGTAAAAATTTTATGGCCAAAGCTATTACCAATTTGCAACAAAAATTCCTACAATTATTAATTTAAATAACATTAAACACTTTCAAATGATTTAATAGACCTTAGCATCAACACAAACATATATAAACTAACCATACTATCAAATAGACAACATTTTTAGAAACTTAACAAAATTTATTTCACAATTTGTGGACACTTATATGAATTGATATTAATTATCAAAGATCAGCCTAGAAATAAAATGATATAACTATTTTTAATTTCTTTTGAAAAAGAAAAAGCAAATTCGGCCTCATGGCCCAACGAGACGCGGCCCATGATGGCACGGCCCACGACGGCACAGCCCACGCGTGGGGGAGCCCGCGCGCTGACACATTTGCACAAAAGTCCCCACGCTTAAACAAAATCATGTGTCCAATATGCGCGCTATTCATGCAGTCAGCAATCATGCACTAATGACCCTATAATAATTCACCTTTGCATCGGGGAGGTCCCAGGCGCCCCTGCGCTCATCAACACGGCGGCATGGCACTAGCTCGCCACGTCGGCCACCTAAGGATCTCAGTGGCCCAGCTAGCGGGCCGACCTCCATCTATGGTCCTAGCGCTTACGCTAAGCGGGGGTACGAGAGCAGTGGAGCTCTCGAAAGCGGTGGCCATGACGAGTGGTCGCTCATGATGGTGGCACGGCCGTACTGGCCACCCTAGACCACCGCACAACTATCTAGCTATTGCAAGAGCATCCTTAGCTTACCCTAGACTCGAACGTAGCGTTAGATGGAGCCAGGGGTGGCGGAGAAGGCTGGCCACGTGCGACCAGAGGGGTGCGGCGGTGCTCCGCGATGGCACGACCATGTCAGCTATGGTGTGAAGGTAGTAGAGGTTAGGTAGTGGTGTGCAGGGTGAAGTGGAGAGGGAGACGAAGCTTGTGATGCGATTGGTTGAACATGAGAGGCTCTAGGGAGGATGAATGCTCTCAGCATTTGTCAATGCGGCCTTAGAGGCCCGACGGCAAGCAACTCCAAAATTGGAGTTCATCGTGACGTGAGTCAAGGCGGGGTAGGGTTAGGTGGCTAGACGTCTCACAGGTGGAGCCAGAGAGGCAGTGAATCGACATGAGGTGACCTGTATCTACCAAATTTAAGGAAGCGGCTTCATCGGCCATGGCGATAGGGAAGAACAAGCCAAGGAGGGGAAGAAGTAGGTCCGGCTCGGTTTGGCCTCACCTTGGCAGGGTGCGGTCGACGCTACTAGGGCGACACGTGCTTAGGAGCCAAAGCCAAAATGTGCACGTGCAGGCGGTGGGGTAGCGTGGCATGCACGGCCGCAACACCATTAATGGCAAGGCAACGGCGCGAGACAGCAAGGGGCAAACCCACATGCTCAGAGACGATACGGGCAACAGTGTCACGACGTGAGACCGTGAGGGCAGCAGCAACAGCACAGCGCAGTGATGTGACGACAGCGGCTGCGCTGCGACGCGACATAAAGGCGGCAACGCGAGGCAGGGCAATGGCATGGGATGGGGTTAGTGGTCGCTGTGATCGGCCTCGGCCAAGCCAAGGTGGCTCGATCGACCCCACGCAATTGCGCGGTGTGCGAGACGTGACCTAGTGCACGACGTGGGGTGGCCATGCGGTGACCAGACCCACGGCGCCAGACCGCTTGAACTGTGACATGCACGAATTTTAAAGCTTCAACCACAACCCATCTAGCTCGGTTATGACCCAACCAACTCGGCCAAGCTAAAGATGGTACCTAAGGCTACTAGATGGAATAAAATACTCGGACCAAGGCAGACTAGAGAAGAAAATATGGGCATGCCAAGTTGGTGCTGCCAACCGGCGCCCAAGACCTTAGACTAGCTGTCCAAACATCATTTTCTAACTTTTTGTATCAATTAATTTATGATCAAAACACATACCAACTAAACCAACCCCTATATCGTTGAAAAGTACTCACTTTAATGCAACCCACTAAGGAAAAAAATAATACTAATGTTTAATCCAATTTTTAGAATTAAATTGCCAAAGTAACATTGACACTACCAAGTTTTAGACTTAGAAGAATTTAAAGCCAAGGCTGACTTGAATTTCCAATTCAAATTCTAAGCTCCTAAAAGTACCAATTAACAACCCATATTCTTGAAAGACAAAGTTGCACTGTCATCTACAAAGTTTGTACTTCAAACTTTATTTAGACGCCACCTATATGTTTTATAGCGTTTTTGTTCAATAAAAATTAGTTAACATCTCTACTTGCTAACTTTATAAATCGATAATTAACTTTTCATTTTACGTTTTTACGACTCGTTTAAGTTACATTGCTTTACCTATCCATCACACCCCATGCAATATCACTTAAGTATGATGCTTATGATATATTTTAGCAAGTGATTCATTGTATAACACCGAGGGTGCTACAGTTGCTGCTCCCGATGCCCGCGCTTGTGGAGGCGAGGGATGGAGGCGCTGGTGGGTCAGGTGGGGCGGAAGGCATTCCCGGGCTTCGGCACCTACGTGGGCGTCATGGAGTTGTACTGACACCTACGCGGGTGCCGTGGAGTCGTATGATGCCGATGCGGGCTACTTCCGCGAAGGCTCTCCGGCCGCTCGCCTCCATCCCAAGCAGTTGCTGCTACCAACGTTGATCTGGGGCATCTCGACCACGCCGCAGAAGGTAAGAGCTAGCTGCAGCAGAAATGGTGTTGTTGGCAACTGGATTCTGTGCTGGATGATGGATGCTTCCTGTTGTTTTGATTGCGTTTTATGCTTTTTCATTTTTTCGGTATATGTTTGGATTTAGGTTCTAGAAGGGTCTGAAGAGGAAGCCGATGCCTCTCATCAAGAGGCTGCGCACGGGGGTAATGCATTCCCTTCCTCTCTGCAATTTTGTTTCATAGATTGCCTGGTTGTCATGCCCATTGCATTCTTCAAGTTTAATGCTGGGATGCTAGAATGTGCGATTTTTTTGTAGTCTAGATGTTCAGTGCGTCCTACAGCTAAGGCCTAAGGATGATATGAACATGTGGAGTCGTTTGGCTTTTTAGATTCTATGGGTGTAGTTTCAGAAGTGCTTTTCTCACAGAAACGATGGTTAGCATAATTGAAAATGGTTCTACTCCGTAATTTTTTAATTTCGATGCTCTGGCAAACCCTGGTTCAGACTTGCAGTAGAGATGGTTGACTTGAGTGCATCAATAATTTTGCAGTAAGTAGGAAATGTAATATTTTGCTAGTGCAGTGCCATGCTGACAGCAACGGCATGATCTGAAGGTTTTCTAAGGTTCCCAGGTTAGAACAACTTGGAAAATACTGCGTTAATGTTGAAGTTATGAACAGAGAAACCTTTACACGGAAGAACATTGGCAATCTTTATCGTAAAGCATATAAAACATGCAAGTTCAAGGAACATCTTATAGGTTTTAAGACTTTAGGCAACAGAAACCTTTGGTAGTGGTCTATCTGCTAATGAATCATGGCCATTCAGTGGAATCCGTGAATGTCATATATTGTACTCCCTCCATTTTTAAATATATGACATTGGGGACATGCTAGAACTAATTAGCTTGTTCTAAATGTCATATATTTAAATACGGATGGTGTATCTGTTAACGGTCTGTATATCGTTACTGAATCAATTAATAATCCTTGTTTTTATATTCAACAAAGTACAGTAAGTATGTTTCTTTACCAAATTACTATTGTATGTTCATTTGTCTCTCGCAAGGTAGATAGACTCCTTTAATTTGCCTTTTCTATTTCTTTTGTTCAGTCACATTCAAATCAAGGCATGTGAGGTGTATAGTCAGCAGTTATGAGAATTCTTTTATGCATAATACTATAGGTTTCTTTTTTCAAGAGTATGCTCTTGCAAAGAATTTTCCTATATACGTTAGTGTTACTCCTACTATTGTTAATGAGCCAATATGTGACCAGAAGGTGAGGTCCCGGGACTACTTTTTTTCTGGAGCCCAAGTAGTTCCAGAGTTCAGACAATGATCACTTGCTACAGAAAATGTTACATGGGTGTTTGTTGAGCCCTGAAAGTGGCACGATCTCAATTGTCTGTTTCCAAATTTAATCACTACCGACACATTACAAAGCTACATTCTTTCTTAAGTGTAATCATTAGACGTCACAGGTTATATTGCATTTTTTAGGATTTGCAGGCATGCTTTCTTATGTGCCCTTCTTTTTTTATTTATGAAAAAAATAATCTAAGTGAAATGGGATACTTGATGGATGGGCTAATTAACGTTGAGCACAATTATAAGCTTGCTGTTAGCTCTCTTTCCGTTGCATGTTTATGAATCTACATCTCAGGCTAGATTATATTTACAGTCATTTGATTGTCTTCTTAGATAATATTTCATCTGGCTAGGACTTCAGGCAAGCCTGTGGGCTATTGGCAAGCAATTGCCGCTTCTAGTATGTGTTCCCTATGTCAATGATAATGCAACTATTTTGGCTATCTCAGAGATTAAATCATGTTGTGTAACTTGAGTCCACTGGACATCCAGATAAAGCACCAGCTAATGAGCTCTAAGGGCACCTTATGAACATAGTGGAGCTTGAAGACCTGAAGCCATCTTGCTGCCTAGGCATGTGCTCCTGTAGGAGATGTATTTCTCTGTGCATATCTTTCTAGCTGCTGGTTTGCTGTTGAAGGTGCAGTACTCGAGTAGTTTTCTTTTGGCTGTTGTTGGGTGCAATACTGGAGTGGTTTTCTCTTGGTTGTCGGCTTACTGTTGTCAGCAGCAATACTAAAGTAGTTAATTGTGTTTGGTAATAAAATTATCCGGACCTTCTTTTTATAACTACACTGCATTGCAGAGCTGACCTATGTGACTGGGTGCAAGCAAGGCATGCTGATGTTTGTTGCTGGAAATTGTTTAAATTACTTTTTGCATGAATTGTAAATATTTTCTCAATCTATGTTCGTGAGATTTCTTTAATTTTTTTCTTTTGTTGACACATGCAAGTACAACCTGATGGCTCATGAGCTCAGCAGGAAGGCTGGTAGCTGCAAAGCTTAAGAATTGAGAAGTTTGGAGTGGAGAGAAAAAAAAGTTGTGCATGAACTTGCATGTTTTGCCAATATGTCATGTCAAAGATTGAGTATTGTTTCCAGTTTTGTGTCAAGAGTCTTGTTTTGTAATGGTATTATTGTTGAATTTATGATAATAAAATTGTCTTTGGCAAAGAGGTCAGTATTGCCGTTGTAATATTGGATCCAGATCTTTTGAAATTATAAGTATTATGCAGGTAAATCACTTTTTATTGTTTGATTTGGATTATCAAATGTCACCCTATTGTTTGCACGGGTATTATACTTTATTAAAAAGGTCACTGCTGCTCCTGCTACCTCCCCGGTGTTTCAGCGTTGAAGCCGAAGTCTGCTATCAGCCTATCACCGGGGCAGGAGTCGACAGCATCCATTGCTGCTAGTCTGCTACGATGGCATTGAAATTGCAGAACTCACATGTTTTACTTTGCAAGCAAGACGACAACGCGTTCTTTATTTATTAGCAAAAATTATGGCACATTTGTATCTTTAGTTGTCCCATACTACCTCCATTCTAAATTATAAGATGATTTTATTTTTTTAGATATATTATTTTTATTATGTATCTAGAACCGTGTATACCTAAGTGTATAGGAAAAACTATGTATATAGAAAAGTCAAAACGTCTTGTAATTATTTAGAAAAGAGAGAATAATAATAATAAAGGATTTGTTTGGTTCTATAACAATATTTGCATTATGGAGTGTATAGCGTTTTGATCAGAGGCCTGTTTGGATACTATGAACGAATTGATAGTTACATAAACTTTAGTCTTAGTCCATCCAAATAGGCGGATTAAAAGGTAGACTAAACTTTTTTTTTGAGAATTACTCGATACTACCTCTATCCCTAAAAGAATGCAACTATGGGTTGCGTGCCAGTTAAAATGCTTCATATTTGATAAGTTTCTATTAAATAATATTCACATTTATAACTCCAAATTATTTTTTTTATAAAAATATATTTTGTAATCAATCTAATCATTTTTATTTGATATTATAAATATTTATATTTTTATTTATAATTTATCAAACTTGATGTACTAAAACATGACACTGTTCCATAATCGCATTCATTTGGGGACGGAGGGAGTACAACGTAGACACCCACACACGCACGCACGCACACACACTCACCCCTATGAACATATGTACGCAAACTCTACCCCTATGAGCACCTTCGAAGGCAAACCCTACCCCTATAAGCACCTCCGAAGGACTGAGCCGGCAGATCTCAAGATTCATGAAGTCACCATAGGCGCCTCGTTGTTGATGAAGACGTCTCCTACCACTAAAAGTGTAGCGTCGTTAAATCCTGGAATAAATCCAGAAAAATGCGAGCAGCTGTACCAAGTCGAAAACTTGACCCCGGGTGGGCAGGTTCCACCACAAGAAACCCAACCAACTGATTTATAATCAGTTCGTAAAGGTAGACTAAACTTTAGTTCAACTTTAACTAGTTGTTAGTTTACATGGCAAAGGTGAGATAAACCAGACTAAAAGGTGGTACTAAACACAAAAAGATGTAAATAACCTCTCAGCTACCTCTTTCTTTCTCCTCTCTCCCATGCACAAAGGGTGGGTATATTCTATCAAATATGACTCACTTAAAGTTTAGTAGCTATCTAAACACCACCTAACTAAACTTTAGTTCTAACTTATCCAAACAAACCTAGATCTAGCTAACATTAGTCTGTCAACAAAACTCGACTGTATATCTGTTTGGACCCGTTGTTGTTTCAAACCTTGTTAGGTTCATTTCTATAACCTTTTGCTCTAACCCACGGGTTGCCAAATACAGATAACGAATTCTCACAATGGCAACTTTTAACAAGATTTGCTACAAAAAATTCTTTGGTAACAACCAAATAGTCTCATAACCTCAACACAATAACAATTTACATTGTTGAAATAAAGACTCTGGAGCAGAGCTTCCCAGTATTAATTAAAATACATTGTGGTTCCCACAAATGACAACACTAGACGCCACATGCATTATACATTCATGGTAGAATGCTAACACTATACTTTTGAGCAAAATATATCAATGTATTTCCAATGTCTCCTTTTGGTCTATTCAAATAAACAGATTAACAGATAACCTAAGAAAGATTTTCTAAAAGGTCAGATGGTGGCCCATGCTTTCCTTGACAGGAAAATAGTACCTTGACCCAATAACTAAAAGGAATTAAAAAAACTCACTTCTAAATAATTTTTATTGAGAATCTAACTCATCAAATGAACTTAGCACTCTTCACCACAAACACAATCTCAATAAATTATGGTTAATGTGCCACATTTTAGGCTTTTAGACCACCTCGGTCAAATTTGGAGTTGTTGTTGAGTTATCACATGTCCACTTAATGCATTACAATTTTGCTTCAAACAACAAAGGCCCATAACTTTCTAGGGAATTGTAATGCCTTTCTTTTACATTTCCTGAATTTATGAAGTGATTTTGTTATGAATTTGTTTGTTTTGTTATAAAAGGGATGCATGGGCAGGTAACACAGAAGTCTTAGAATATCTCTAAAGTTCTAAAAACACTCAGGTAAATTAATGAGTATTCTAAGTGGCTAGCGATGGCGGGGGGCATAGCCAAGGGTAGAGGTTGGACTGGCCTATGGCAACTAAAGGTAGACAAATAAGGTTCAAGTTTGGTAGGGAAAAGAAGAGTGCAGCTAGGGTTTTACCTTTTTATGGGGCGATGATCTGCATTGGAATCATCAAGTCGCCTAGAGCAATGAGGTCGACTCTTAGGGCGTCTCCAACTATGATATAGAAATCGCCAGTGAGTAGCCTCTGAAAATAAAAAAAGAACATCAGACGCGGCGGAGAACCTGCTACGAGGGAGAGCTTCTCCAAAGACGTGCGAGACAGACAATTTCTCTCTCACTTGCGTTGTGCTCGGTTTTGTTTTCGGCCAATAGAATTTGGTGTAGGCTAGCATTTTTTCCCGTTGGGGAAACCCTTACATATGCTCTCGTATAGCTAGGAGCATCTCCAACAGTTCCCCAATCCCACATCTCAAAAATAGATAACTTTTTTTCTCCAGCAGTCCCAATAGCGCTCTTTTTTTTGCCAGCAAAATCGCAGCCATCTCCCCTCAGATCAAAGGAGAGTTGCATCTCCCCGATAGCTGGGCCCCCACAACAACTGTCTCTTCTTCCTCCCTTCACACCACTGCTGTTGGTCGGAACTTGTTCGCCGGCCATGACAAGCCTCATCCGCTGCTCATTGACGGTCGCCCTCGGGCCTCGGTGCCGCCGAGCTCGCCGGCCATGGGCACGCTCAAAATCCTGGCCGGAGCTAGCAACGACCGCGCTCGATGACCGGAGCTGGCGAGGACCATGCTCGAGATCCTCCGACGAGGCCACGAGTTCCACACGCCGCTGCGTCTCCGTCCACCGCGGCCATGGCCGCCGCCGCCCAGATCCGCACGATCTCCACCAGCATGTGCTCGATCTCCAACGATGGTGGCAGCCGATCTCCAGAAGCTAGCCAGCGGGGGGCGAGCCCTCATCCACGCTCGTCTCCAACAGCGGTGGGCGACGGGTGCGTGCACTCGCAAAAGTCGCGATGCAGGGAACACGAACCGAAGGGGAGAAAAGAAAAGAAAAAAATAAATTATAATTGACAGTTGGGTCCTATAATTTGGTAGAGACTAGGTAGCGTGCCCGTGAGTTGCTACGGGATAGCTAATATTTTGTACTAAAAACACACGGATCGTACGATAAGATAACAATTAAAATTAAATACCAACGTTAAAGTGACATTTAATCCAATAAGCAAAGTTTATGAATTTAACACAGTCACGGAGAGCGCGACGTCGCAAGCTCATAGGCTCTATTGTATAGATCTTTTCATGATGCGGCTAAGATAATGTTTTATATCGGTAGGAAGAAATCTCCGATATTCATTTCTTTCGTGCGCTAATAAATCCACGAATAAGTTCCACCACATTTCCATACCATCCTGTACATAGGTTCGAGTATATATGTAAATATAGGTAAATGCTCGTGCATTGCAACAGGAAAAAACAATGTTATGATAACATATGTATGAACATGTGTTGTACTATTACCTATAAGTATGATGTACGGAACACCAATATTACATAAGTCTATGTTGTATAGACCATTATAAAGTTCAAGAAATCATTAGTATTTTACCTTCTAACTTGACTATAAACCATCAGTTTAAGGGCCCTAGTATGCATGAAAAAAAGACAAAGGTAATATCTTTCAGAACAAGATAATTAGATTTGGACAGGTAACCATAAATGTATCGGACAACCATCTGGACCAATTTTCAACCTACAGAAGTATATATCATGTGTTAACAATCAATAGTGCAAGGGAGGTGTCATGCATAGTCCCTATTCTAGGTTGTTTGTTTGTTCATCATTGAATTGCAAGCATTTCATAATTTAAGCATATACAGAGTTCTTAAGTTGTGTGCCTGATCCAAAGCTTAAGTCGCCAGCTAGAATCGGCAGAACTCTTGAGTCCACAATTGTGTCAGATATAGTATCCGTTGGTATCTCATTCTCTGATTCACGAAGGATGGCATTAAACATAGCAATATCTAAATGAGTTACGCAATGCTCCATCACCTGATAGAAACATAAAAAAATTCATGATTTCACATAAAAGATACAATTACCAAAGAAACAAAAATCAGCATATGAAAGCATACCAATTTTGCCAACACTGGTAAACATCCATACTCAAGTCCACCAGCATGAAGAGGATAACTTCTGCTGAATGCATCATCAAATGCAGTTTTCCAGAGATCAATAGAAAAACTCCTATGCTGCTGATCACCCAGAAAGCCCTAACAACCTCCCAATCTTTGGAGTTGACAAATCTTCTACAGGGGTTTGCATGTGGGGTGTCATTGCATGTGAAATGAAAATCCTTCAGAAAACTAAAAAATGAATTAGTTTGCAGTAGGTTTTACTCATCACTGTTTTAAAGGAGCCATACTCTGCTTTTTGAAAAGTGCCAAGACAGTAATAGGGTTAACCTTTATATGCCACCACATCTTCTCCAATGCATCTACAATGTGCTAGTTTTGCGCCAATCATCTAGCAGCTTCATGATATTGGGTATACTTGCCATTGTAGTTACTTTTCCATCATGTTGTAGCAAAACTCCTTTGCACCATTTGTGCTGAAAACCTTAAATAGACTTGAGTGTCGTGAAGTACCAAATGTTTGTGCAACGATCTCTCAGGACAAATGTGTTCGATAGCCAAAATGTCAACCTACATCAAAATTAGGTTCTTACTTCTTAAATTTTGATCTGAAAGAATTGATGCTAACAACAATAAGGGAAACAAGCGGTAGAGCGTAGTCATAATTTACCTTGAAACATCATTGCCATGAGATTTTGAAACAAGCAGAAGCCCAGAAACTGATTTTTTTGCAACTGAAGCTTTCCTATCTGAGGACCAAAATTTTGATGCATGAATGTAAATCCTAGATAAATGGGGAGCTAGTGTATGAAACTTATGTCATGAACAGCCATGCTCTAGCACCACAGAGTAGAGAGAAACCTCAAGAGCAGCCTCATTATTTTCATACGAAACCTAGTTGCCATTATCAGCTAGGTTTTCTTCAGTATTAGCAATTCCATAGTAAGTCCCCCAAATCTGATCACATTTTAGAGTTTCATCCAAATATCGATCTCCTTTGCCTCTTCAGTGGCTTTACCTTTAATCTCTCTGTCCTCAATGGCATTACCATTAGTTACTTTGCTCTGAATAGGTTTATCATTAGTGACTTGACATTCAACGGCCTTATCATCATTTATTCCGTCCTTAATGTCCTCATCATTCTTTGCTCTGTCTCAACAGCTTTGTCATCGGTGGCTCTGCCTTCAACAGTGCTATCATCCTTGATTCTGCCCTCAACTGCTTTATCATCTGCGGGTTATTAGTAAAAGAAGAAAAAATCCATCTTAAAGAAAAAAGGAACAAAACTTACACCATTTAAACATGAAAAGATCAGACAAATATTAAAGCAATGTATATTAGTATGATTGTTATTTTACATCTACAGACAACAAATCATGAATGAATCATTCATGTCTAATGGAATGCATAAATAACCAGCGCCATAGTCATAAATTAAGTCTATTGAGCTAAAGAAAACAGGGAGACAAAAACAACAATTTTTCTTGCTTATCTGAACAATCCAACAGTTGTTGCTGCTTTCACTTCACCAACAGAAGATAAATATCAAGTCACTGCTAGTTTCTTCCAAACTGTCATGCCTGCTTGTTCACAGAGGTGGGAACATCATCATAAGATTATGTAAATTTGATTAGCATTCTATCTCTTTCTAGCAAGAAGCCAATTATGGCTACTAGCTCAAGATTATGATTTAGTAGTACATACTATTACCTTATTAATTCTAGAGCTCAGAGAAATGATGTGGTAAGATATTTCACTACCTTAAACAGTCCATGTTTGTATTATTACCAACAATAATCTTAGTATTTTTTTATGAAACTATCCGAAGGTACAAAATTACACATGACAATCGAGTCATGCAAAGATTAGATAGACAATATCAACGGTGTATGAACCCATCATCTTCTTCCTCATCATCGTCCCCAGCATCATCCTGCTCAATGGCTCGCCATGGTACAACGGCAGATTAAGCACCATACAAAAATAGGAAAAAAAGATTATCAAGGTTGACTGAATTTTGACACTGGTCTGTACACTCACAATCACTGATTTCAACGAGCGTCATCAGCCTGTCGGCAACGTCGAGCTCCTCGGTGTCCTACAAGGGGCACACGAAGGCCTCGAGATCACGTACTCGCCACTGGCAGCATCATGTATGTCCGTTCCTGCAAAAGCAGGAGGAATCAGCAGCGATCAGCGAAGTGTCTGGCCTGGGCGCAATCGACCTCGCGAGATTGGCCTATTGCTAGCTCCTGGACGACGCGGGCGAGGGCGAGATTGTCCTCTTGCTAGCTGAGGCTAGTGAACGGCCACCTCTCATCAGCCGGCGGCGCGACCACCACCGCAGGGATCGACCGCCACCGCAACGTGGTAGATAATCATGTTCGGTTGTTTTACATAAAGAAAAATCATAACCTCTTGATGAGAATAATTTCTTATTTAATTTGATTTGATTGATTGATAGTAGTTTCTTTTTGCATGCAAGAAAGTTATATCACAACAGGCGTGATGGTCATGCGAGGGAGCACTTCCTTTTGCATGGAAGGAAATTGTCATGATTGCCCCCGCACGCGAGTGTCATGCAAGGAAAATCAACAACTGTCCCAATACCAATTATTGGGGGAGTTGTATTGTGGAACTATTGAAGATGCTTAAGAAAATTAAAACTTTTGGAAGCCACACGGGCTTTAATTCTTCTTTGGATGAGGGAATAGTATTAATGAACAGTGGCATTCATTTTACACATGGTATACGATTCTAGGCAGCAAAGTATACGTATGGTGCTTGCAGCTGACATAAAAAATAACAACAGAGAATCCAATAAAAAAAAGAGTAAAAGAAAGTATCGA
>NW_027097975.1:0-20958 GCF_019320115.1 Miscanthus floridulus | reverse complement strand
GTGCTTCGTCCAACAAATATAGTTTGGCATGAAACCCGACTTCAACAAGTGTGAATGAAGACTCCTTGAGCTAGCATATTCCTTCAAATTCTTACATATGACACATGGGCAGCACATGAAACCATCGCGTTTGTTTGCCTCGGCCACACGTAAGAAAGAATGCACGCCCTCAATGAACTCTTGGGAGCGGCGATCAGCATTGTACATCCAATGTCGGCTCATCTGCATTACATGACATACATACCATATTAAAACATAAAACATAATCAGTTAATTATATGACATGCATGCCACCACACAAGGTATTAATTTATGAAAGTCTCACTACAATGTAGACAATCCCAACTACCACTAAAAAACTAAAGCTAAAATGCACTTCAGCAGCATAAGGATTTTGCGACCAATCCCAACTAAAATAGACAGATCATGCGTTTGTTCAACATCTATGGGCTTCTTCCGTAGGATCACTGCCTCATCAGCCGGTGTAGCCGCCTGTGCAAGAGAGTTTTGCATGTGTTCAACATACTCTTCCTCCCAGTACCAGCCTGAACATCCAGTGCCATCCCACTGAAATTAAAACAAAAAATTAGAACTTTAATCACAATCATCATGAAAATAAGTATAAATTAACCATAATCATCAAATGCGACAAAATAACTCACATTGCGATCCGGACACTTGTAGAAGATACGGCCTTTGTTGGGACACTCCTTCCTCACCCGATACTCCACAATCTTCTCCTCACACTTGCTGCATGCAATGAGAGGAAGGTCCAGCCTCAGTCGCTTTGGAACCCGATGAGAGGCCGAGGACCCAGAAGCAGTTGCCATCTACTCTCTATACTCATTTTTAATATAATATAAATTTCTCATTTTATAAACAAATAAAATTAAAAAAACTCTAAAATTCTCTATATCTCCAAACCATGAAGTGTGCTATGCATGCTAGAATTGAAAACTCAATACTAGTTTTGAATAACTACTTTAACCTTCTTTCATCCAAATACGCAAACTTTAAAGTGATTTTGAGCTTAATTGGCTTACAAATAAAAAAATCTAACATAAAAAACCACATATATATCTAGTCCACAAAATGAAATAAGCTACTGATGAAACATAAGAGTATAAAGTTGGTAACCTTTGGAACCGAAGAATCGATGGAGGAATGGAAGAAATCTTGTGATACACCGGTGATGAGGAAGAAGAGAGGCCGGCGATGAAGCAAGAACACTGAGCTCGAAGTGGCTCGGGCTCGGGGAGGAACAAGGGCTATATAGGAGGGGACCTTTAGTCCTGGTTGGAGACAGAAACCGGGACTAAAGGTCCATTCCTAGTCCCGGACAGAGCCTCCAGCCGGGAGTAGACTTTTACTCCCGGTTGGAGGGACCAACCGGGAGTAAAAGTTAACCTTTAGTCCTGGTTGGTAGCTCCAACCAGGACTAAAGGTCCCCTACAGCAAAAGCCTGCCGCAGTAGCCATTGGGCAGGGTCCTTTAGTCCCGGTTGGAGCTACAAACCGGGACTAAAGGTATCTCTAGTTCCGGGCGCGAAAAATACCGGGACTAAAGCCAAATTTCGAGGTGGGATCAAAGGTCGTTTCTCTACTAGTGGACGCAGGCTTCGGCGCCGGCCTCCCGTGCAGTACTAGGTAATCCCTTGGTCATCTCTTTCATGTTCCCTTTGTTTGATAGAAATAGGGTAAAAGGTTCCATGCTGCAGAACATTGGTGTTTCGAATTGCCTCATTCCTAGTTGCCCTGGAGTGAAATGTTGTAATATCATTTTATCTGTCGGTAGAATATAGCTTCATTGCATTCATATTCATACTCTGCCAAAACTTGTCAGAGCACTCCGTGCCAACAACGCGGATCGGTCCCATGAAATAGATTCTAAAATTTTGGCGCAATATGTTAGTAGCACCGTGTCCCTGAATTTCTAAGGTACTGATATGGGTTCAAGGGGGTATCTGGATTATTATATACACTCTGCCTGGCTAGTCACTACTGGCAGTCGCGTTAGAGTGAAATTTGATGCTGAGCGGCGTGTATCTTTTGTATCTGAAGGTACTTGGAACGCATTGTATTATTCTGAATATGTAAAGCTTGTAGTATCTGAATTCACAGAAGAGGCATGATAAGCTAATGGTTTATAGTACTCCGGTTCCAGTAGATCCGAACAGTAGCAATGCTAACCATGTACTACAGTAGTAGATACTGTATATTGAGGAGTTGAAGAGTTTGGTTCGCAGTTGTTTGGCAGTGGAATTTCTATCAGTTTGTAGTACTTGGTTGCTTGAAATAGATAAGTTTCTAAGGGATAGTGCAATGTATAATTGAAATTAGGAAGTGTGCTTGCATGCTTGTATTAGGTGTTTGCATAAGTCTCTAGCTTATCAATTTTCAAGAATACTTGACTGCACACTACAGATGTTCAGCAGAGTCAAATTAGGAAGTGTGTTTGCATGCTTGTATTAGGTGTTTGCATCAGTTGATATTCAAGGGAAATAAACCTTGCTTATGGCTGCAGTATATGTTACTCCCTCCGTTCCTTAATATAAGCCATATAGTTTTTAGCACCAATATTAACGCACGGCTTGGGGAAGGATGTGAGACCGAGGAAAAAAAGGAAAATCAGGCCATCTTCTCTCTCCCAATCAGATTGCTTTCTAAATCTAAGGCATTGGTTGGGGCATGTGCTGTGTACGGTGAAAAAGTTTCCAAACTAATCGGCGTGGGAGCTGATACATACCTATATTTTGGAATTTTCTTTAAAAATCTATATGGCTTATATTAAGGAACGGAGGGAGTATGTTTTAGTAATATCGCAATTTGATATCACAAAAGGGCAACTACACTACACACTTACCAAGTAGTCAAATTGGGCAATCGACGTCTCAGTGACATACTTTGGACATGTGTTCATTTCCTCCCTTTAGTTTCCAGTCATTGATTCCCACCTCTTTTTTTTAAATCTTTGGACCTCTGCTAGACAATTCTATACATGGCAGTTTTTAAGTGATAGCAGCTTTGCCAATTTTGCAGCGAGGCATATAGCAGCCGTTTCTGCCATAAGAACTGATTGGATGTCATTGATTCTTGCTTGGACATAAACTGTTGTTGATGATAAAACTCCTGGGTTGATGATGAATACACCTAAACACTATCGGAAACAAGCCTTTTGCCGAGTGTCTTGGTGTTTGCCGAGTGTATTTCCTCGGGCACTCTGCAAACAAGCCTTTTGCCGAGTGCTGCGAAAAAACACTCGGTAAAATAAATGCACTTGGCAAACGATGCAAAAAACACTCGGCAAAGTTCGACACTCGGCAAACTAGAAAGAAAACACTCGGCAAAGATAGGCACTCGGCAAAGAAATATGTTTGCCGAGTGTAATTGTCTGGCACTCGGCAAAATATTTTTTTTCTCTTTTGACCTTGAAACTTTTTCTACTCTCAACGTACAACATGTGGTATTCCATGTTAAAATTTGGTATATTTGTGGATCTTTTTGCTATATTTAATTAATTTATTGTATTTCTAGGAATTTTTTCGTATAAGTCAAATTTGAACCGTAAGTGATTCAAATAATAAAATAAAATGAGTAGAAAAATGATATTCATGTTATTGAGTCTAGTGTAAGGCGTCACCCGGGAAATGAAAAGAAATTTCGAACATCTTGTTCAGGAAACACGACCATGAACGTGTGACCAAATGGTTTTTAAATTCTAAAAAAAGGAAACGAAGTCTGAAAATCATGAGATTTGTCGTGATGTGATGATATCATACGTGGAAGCTGTGGTAAAAAATTGAGAAGGTTTCGCACAATTTGTCACGTACGATGTTTATAAACCGAAGCATCATAGAAGAATCGTAGCGTTGAGAAGGAATCGGTAAGTTTTGAAGTCAAAGTGACGATCAAATTGGGGGTTGACTTCAAAACTTTTTGTATAGGCAATAGAGAACATAGATTGTTTTATGTGAAATTTGGTAATTTTTTTGATCTGTTTGATAATTTTAATTTATTAAGTGCAATTATAGAAAACAAAGGGTTTGCCGAGTGTTTTCTTTTGCACTCGGCAAAAAAAAAATCCTAAAAAAGGAGAAGAAAAAAATGGAAAAAAACTTTGCCGAGTGCCCCCGATCTAGGACTCTCGGCAAACAAAAATATCTTACATAACCCCAGCGCCCCCTCCCCTTCTTCGTCCGCCCAAACCCCCCGGCGCCCCCCCCTTCTTCTTCCCCGGCACCCGGCCCCCAGTGCCCCACCCCTCCCTACCGCCGCCCTCCCTTCTTCTCCCCTCTTCCCTGGCGCCGCCCCTTTTTGGCCTTCTTCTTCCCCGACGTCGCCCCTCCACGGCCTTCTTCTCCGAGCTGCCCCTCCCTCTCCTGGATCCGGCCCTCCCTCTCCCGGATCAGCCGGTGGGGCCGGTGGTGGCCGGATCTGGGCTTTGGGTGGCGGGCGCCGGTTGTGGCGGCTGGCTTTGTGGTGCTGCGTGGTGGTGGTGGTCCCGGCGCCGCCCCTCCCGGCCTTCTTCCCCGACGCCGTCCCTCCCTCCCCCGAATCTGGCCCTCCCTCTCTCATATCCGGCCGGTGGAGGCCGGTGGCTATCGGATCTAGGCTCTGGTGGGGCGGGCGCGAGCTGCGTGCGGGCTGGTGGCGGGCTTCGTGGTGATGGTCCCCGACGTCGCCCCTCCCTGACCTTGTCTTCCCAGCGCCCGCCCCTCCTTGGCCTTCTTCCCCGGCACCATCCCTCCCTCCCTCTCCCGGATCTAGAGGTGTTGGAGCTACTACCACAATGGGTATGTATTCACTACTACTGGAGCTGCTTCCTCCACTGCTCCTATTTTATTAACAGTAAGATGACCTCTTGGTTGCATTGTTGGGTTGTTCCAGATGGTTTAGTAGTAGTAGCACCTCTGATTTGTTGTATGAAGAAACTGCACTGCCATTTTGATTCATGAAAACACAAGTAGAACTATACCAACATAATTCACGATTACTAGTGCATCAAATATTTCTTGAATATATGAGCATGAGCTGTCAGCTTGGTCCAAATGGGAGCTCTTCATTGTCTTTTATCAGTAACTTGACATCTTTGAAATCACAAGTAAACTATACTAACATAATTTACTGTAATGTAAGAAATATACATTGGATGGACCACTCAAATAATATCATTATAATTTACTGTAATGTAAGAAATATGTTGCATTGGTCGTATGATCGGCAAGTTCGCGCGCGTTAGTTCAGTGGCCGGTTACACATGCATGGCTTAGCTTAGCTTGCTAAACAACTGGACGAGGGTTCTTTGCCGAGGGCCGGATACGCTTAGTAAAGAAGCCTTTGCCCTCGGCAAAGGCCGGTCGGCACAGTACCTCACGGCAAAGGCTACTTTGCCGAGAGCCGCATCTCGGGCTCTCGGCAAAGGATTTGCCGAGGGTTAGCCGGCCGTCGGCAAAAAATTTTGCCGTGACGGGGAGGTCATGGTAAATTTGATCTTTGCCGTGAGCCTTAGCAAGCGCTCGGCAAAGAATTTCTGAATTTTTTTTCCAAAAACTTTGCCGAGCGTCGTCAGAAGAGCTCTCGGCAAAGAATATTGTTAATTTTTTTTGACATTTTTTGCCGAGAGCTATGGCTCAGCTCTTGGCAAAGGCTTCCTCTTTGCCGAGCGCTATGGTCATGCGCTCGGCAAAGCTGGGATTCTATGTGTTCCAGAATTCCCAGCTTTGCCGAGGGCATGACCATAGCCCTAGGCAAAGCCACAGCCAGTTTTAATTTTTTTTTGTTTTTGCATTTCCAGTCAACAAATAAACATATATATGACATCCATCACAATAAGCACATCCACATATCAATAACCACATCCACATCACATAATTCACATCCACATCACATAATTCACATCCACATCACATAGAAGTCTCGAAGTTCGAAGTCACGAACAAATCTCGACACATAGACAACCACAAGTGTAAAGTTCGACAAGCAACATAAACAAGAGGCATAGGAGGCGCCAAACTGGTCACGGCGACGGTCTGGGCTGAGAAGGCACCACGTGCGATCCTAGGGAGTTGACGAGGAGAAGGTTAGGGTCGTTCGACGCCGCCGACTGACGCTACACAAACAAAGAAGATGCAGAACGTGTTAGACAACATAAATAGATAACCAAGCACTACATGTACTTTTTACCACCACGACCACACCACCACCAACCCCACCACCACCACCAACCACGCGACACCACACCCCATGACCAACCACCACCACAACCACACTACTACTAACCAATAAGCACACCACCACGCCCCACCACCACCACCACACCACCACCACACGCCCCACCACCACCACACCACTACTACCACCAACACAACCACACCACCACGCACCACACTCCACCACCAAGCCACCACACACCACCCCCACCACACTACCAACCACGCCCCTCCACCACCATCACACTAGGTATTTCACTAGGTTTTTACTAGGTTTCACTAGGTTTGACATTTAGAGAAACTAAAACATTTGTCATACTCACCGGAGTAGAATCAAGCTGAGGTGGAGGTGTAGGCTGCAGCTGACCGAGCAGGAACTGTGGGACCATTCCACCTTGGGTCATCGCAAGACCCCGCACGTAGGAGAGCACCTCTGCCATCTGCCATGATCCTGCTCTGCGTTGGCCTCTAAAGCTACCAGCCTCTGCCGCTCAGCTCCCTCTCAGCCTCCAAAGCTGCCAGCCTCCGCTGCTGCTCTTCTCCGCTCCTCTCATCGCCTGCAGCTGTGCCTGCAACATTTGAAGCCAATGTTTCAAGATTGCGGAGCTAAGGTATGTAAAAGTCAAAGAACTAGGAATGGAAGAGAACACTTACCTAGTGTCGACACCATGGTCGGGCGCTGGCGTATGGCCGGCATTGAGCTCGTGCTCCGCTGCTCAGATCTGGTGCAGCGGAGGAACAGAGGTGGTGTCGAGGACACCGTTGCCAAGCCAGAACCGCCCATGCTTCTTGCCTTGCCCCACCCTCATCACGAGCTCTGGATCAAGCCGCTCCTCGGTGGTTGGGTCGTAGTCTGGCCGTGGACTGACCTTGCCATCTGTGTACGCAGAGATGCGAGGGGCAATGCTGGCGTTGGTGAACGACTCGGCAGGGACTTCCGGGTCCAGTCGGTGGCGGACGTCGCCTTGCCCAAGTGGGACAAGGCATATGCCTTGAGGTGACCACAAGGGCGCCACCATGTGACGCCGACTGCGAGAAAGACAATAACATTGTTAGAGTTGTTGCAGAATTGAGTGTTAGGTTAGAGAAATGGTTTCGCCTTACCCAAGCTTCTGAGAATTCGGAGAGGTTGCGGCTGCCTTGATGGTGTGGTACTCCTTGCATCAGCAACGGCGCTCGCGTGCTTCATCATGCTCCTTCTTCCAGTCCTGGCTGAGCCACATGTCCACAATCCTCTCCCAGGCATCCGGATGCCGATTGCACCAGTTTGGAATCGCCTACAGGCCATCAAGCAAACGATATATCAGAAGATCAAATTAAGGAAACTTAATCTCAGAAGAAATCAATAGTAATGTTCTGTATTTACCACAAGGTACTCCTCCTTGGTCAGCACCACATGTCTTGCCTCGTCCTTTTTGATGCTACGCCCTTGGACCTTCGCGTAGTGCCAAATATGCACCTGACGACGCGCATCGTGAATCATGTCCGTGATGCGCTTCTTACAAGAAGCGACCGCCACCTGGTACGCCCGTGCTCCTTGCCCTCCTCGATTCTAAAAATCATGCATAAAGGCGCGAGGTATCAATTACTTATTAGAAGAATGCCCAATGAATATCATGTATCTGTGGCTAAAAGAATACAATGTGTGCCTGAAGATTACCGACAGGTCCCTGACCCGCTCGCTCCGCCTTGTTCCTGTATCTGTGGCCACTATGATCCATGGCACGACGGCCAATTCGTAGTGGTTGAACTGAGTGGCCGGCTTGAACATGTCCGAGCTCACCTCCACCAGGCCAGGGTAGTGCTCCCTGCACAGACCTCCTAGGATGCCATTCACTTTGCGTGCCTTGGCTCCAGTCTCCACAAGTTTCCAGTTCCTGCACAAGTGATTACAAAAAGTATTAGTTTGTATTTTGATTTTCAACATTTCAAATGAAGAAGTTTCGAGCACATCTTAAGTTACTTACCTATCCCCATAGGGTGTGATCAGCGGGCGGGCCGCTTCAGGTATTGGTCGACGCGGGAGCTTCGCGGGACCACGCAAGTACACACGTCGACACACCAGAGGAAGTGGATCCCCTACAGTCGCCTTGTCCCCTAGGTGGAGGAGGACCCCCTACATCATGCATGCTCCATCGCGGTGGCAGGCTCCTCCACCCGTAGGCTCCTCCACGGCCGAGGGTAGTCGGCTGTGTCCTGCTCGGACGCCTGCGGCTCCTCCGCCTTGGCACCGCTCTGGAGGCTGAATCGACGCCTCCGGCTCTCCTCCTGGCTGGCGTAAAGAGACTGGACGGACCTCCTGGTGGCATCTCCTGCATTAAAAAGAACAAAACAATTAGCATATATAAACGATACATAATTAGAAAGAGATGCAAAATGAAGATAATTACATGCAAAATGAATATAATTACAAAAACAGATAATATTACATGTATTAGAAACGATCTCCACGATCGGGATTAGCTAGATTGTACATATCGTCATCGCTATCAACCATGTCCAAATCTTCATCCGCCTCCTCGTCATCACTATCAACACCTAAGTGTAATCGGTCAAGGAACACTATGTCCTTTGGATTTTCCACCTCATCTCCAGAGTCCTCGTCCACAACCCTTTCGATGTCTGTCTCCATTTCGACTAGCCCAGTTAAGTCTATCTCAAAGCTCCCTTGTAGCCCTCTCATGTTGATAGAACTCTCCGTCATGTGTTTCTGGGTTCAAGTTGTAATCTTCATCGTTTGGGAGAGGTAGTCTACTGTGCGGCGATATTGTGTGAACAACATACCAACCCTTAAGGTTTCCTCGGTTTGGCAAGCATATGGACTATAATAGACTGCTTGGCTTGTGTGGCCACAATCCATACATCATCACCTTCATAGACGGAATCCTGTCGAGTCTCGACTAGCCCCAGATGAGGGTACTGTCTCGATACCTCAGGATCAAACCACCGGCATTTGAATATGACAGGACTAAAAGGCTCGGCTCCACGAAACTGGAGTTCGTATATTTTTCAAGTATCCCATAATAGTCCTTGCCATCAGTTCCGGGCGTCATAACTCTGGTATTTGTGGTCCTTCGATGCGGCCGACTCTGCTCGCTTGTTGTGTGAAAGCGATACCCATTGACGTCATAAATGTTACATGACATGACCCAAAGTTGAAGCCATCGGCAACCTGCCGCAATTCGGCACTTATAGACGCATCCCTGTAGCACTGCAAAGTTAGGCTAGAGCGTTATGTTATTCACACAAACGACCAACTTGAAATCAAGAAACAAGGGGGAAGTTGGACGGTACCTTCTTTTGGAACCAAGAAATGAAATCCCGCTCCTTAAGAATGGTATCAACTTCATGAGGGTGAGGTCACCTAGATTGACGCCAGAATAGATTAACAAATTCCCTATGTAGACAAGAAACATGACGGGGTTGGATGCAGAATAGTGACGGTGTAAGTAACAAGTTCGTTGAGAACTTACTCGATATACGACGCCACTTCATCTAGGTTGGCCAACAAATATAGCATGATACTGTGCCACTCTTCATTGCTCAAGGTCTTTGGGCTCAATGCACTCGCTCTTCCGAGTGACCCTTTCAAAAGGTTGAGGGTAGATTTATTTTCGTCCTCATTGTAACGAGCCGGTCGATTATGCACGCTAGGAAGGTTGCCCTTATAGTATGTTGTTGTGAAGTTTGACACCTCCTCGTTAATGAACGCCTCTGCCATGGAAGCCTCAATTCTGGCTTTGTTTCCACATTTCTTGTGAATAGTCTTTAGACATCTCTTGATTGGATAGCACCAGCGGTTCTGCACGGGCCCCCCATTCGTTCCTCGTACGGGAGGTGCATAATCAAATGCTACATCGATAGGAAGAAGCCGGGTGGAAATATCTTCTCCAACTTACAGATCAACTCAGGGGCTCTTTTTTCCAAGTTAGCCACCACGTTTCGAGATAACTCCTTGGCACAAAGCTGGCGGAAGAAATAGCTCAACTCTGCCAGCACGACCTAGACATGCTCAGGGACAAAGCCTCGAACCATCGACGGAAGAAGACGCTCAATCCATATGTGGAAGTCATGACTCTTCATCCCTAAGACTCGGCCAGTAGATGGGTTGGCCCCCCTCTTAAGATTCGCTGCAAACCCATCAGGAAACATTAAGTCCTTGATCCATTGGACTACAACCGTCCTATGCTTCTTTTCCAAGACGTAATCGCCCCTAGGCCTTCTCCATGTCTTGCCGGCTCTTGGTGGTCGCATCTCTAGGTGTGGTCTATCGCATAGCCTTGCTAGGTCCGCTCTATCCTTAGGGTTGTCCTTTGACTTGTCAGTGTCCATGAGTGTTGCCTAGAGAGCTTCGGCGACATTCTTCTCAGTGTGCATTACATCAATGTTATGTGGCAGGGCCAGGTGCTTAAAATAGGGAAGCCTCTCCAAGCCCGACTTATGAGTCCACATATGTTGAACACCATACCCCACGAAACCAACTCCATCTTCCTTGGTGACAAGACCATCTATCTGAGGCAAGAACCTCGGCGCCAATCATCTTCTGTGGTTCAGGGTCTGTCACTACGGACACCTTTCGTAAAGTTTCTTAATGTCTCGTCCTGAATGCATGGTCAAGAGGGAGGGAATTGTCGATGTTTTGTCGACGAAGGAAGGAAAAACTTGCCACCACTCTTCACCTAATGCACTGCAGAGCTGCCTTGCATACCTGGCATGGGACACTTCCCGTGGACACACCAGGCACTTGAATAGACATACGGCCAGAAAGTCAATGCATCGGAGTAGTGGTACCCAAACGTGCATTGTGAAGTTCCTCTTTGCAGCACGGTCGTATGTCAGTACCCCGTGATCCCATGCACTGATCAACTCATCAATCAAAGGGCTCCATGAACCACACCCATATGTTTCCCCGGTGACCAGGAATTATCGCGACAAGAATATGTTCTGACGTTGAAGAAGGACGCCGGGGGGAGATTGAGGGGGATAACGAGATTGGCCAACAAGTGTATGGGGCCGCCATCATTCCAAAAGGATTGAACCCCATCTGTTGGCAAACGCAACACGCACATTACGAGCCTCTAGAGCTTTGTCAGCATAAATGCCATCGAATGTTTGCACATGCTTCACCATCTGATGGATGTACCATCTTGTCAGGATTGTATCGGATGCCATTTTTGGCCATGTCATCTGTTTCACGGCGCTCCTGCTCATGAATACCGTTGAGTCTCGGTATGAACGGAAGGTACCGTAGGACTTTCATGGGGATTCCAAGCTGCTTCTTCTACCCATCACTAGATTCTACCCTCCACATACTAGAGGTCTTACACTTTGGAACATTACTTTTTGTCTTTTTCCACGTGTTCTTTCCTAAAGATGGACGCCACCCGTTCTCACAAGTGTGTATCTGCTCATACGGCATCTTAAGAGCTTTGAGGAGCTTCACTGACTCGTACATGTCTTCAGCAGCGCGTGATCTGCCGGAAGCAGGGTCCCAAAAACTGCCAGCATACTATCGAAGCAGTACTCGACTCATGTTATGCATGGACTTTAACCCCATTAAGCGCCTCCAATGGCATCGAGTTGAGAAACATTTGTCTTGTCATGAAGGGGCCTCTTAGCCGACTCCATCATGTGATAGAATGCCCGTTGCGGTTCCTCTGGCTCCTGCTCCCGGTTTCGTCCGTACATCGTACACCAAAGTGTGCTTGGTGGAAGTCATCCATCATGTCTGTGGTACCCCGCCATCACTATCAAACTCCTCCAAGCGTGGCCTCAATGCCTCATCTCTAATACGATGGCCTTCACCATGGCACACCCACCGAGTATAGTCTGGCGTAAACCCAAACTTGCAAAGATGTTCCTCAATGACCTTCCTGGTTTTCCTATTCCTGTTTGCACATTCGATGCCAGGGACACCACACCTCTATCGCTGCTTGAGCACCCACACCAAATGCTTTGTCCAAGAAATCCTCAGTCTTCTGTATCCATTCACAAGTGACCTGATTCTGACTATGGCGGCCCGTGTACATCCAATCACGGTTATCCATCATCTACCATATATATAACAGAGTAATATAACCATCAATAGCATATGCACCGCTTGCCTACTTTCTAATAGGTAGGGATAGATCCTAATCCCACCCACGAATGCGTAGATGAGGTTAGTTTTCCATGCTCCGCTCCAATCCGAGATAGAATTTTGGCAGGCACATCCCCACTGTTCTCCCGATACACGTCCTGGAAGGGAGAGTGTGTATCTGGAGAACAACAGGGAGGTTGCTGCCGAAACTCCATCTTAGACCAGACCAGACCATACAAACTAAATCATCTATGCATCCGCGGCTGTCCAAATAACGTGGACAATCCAAAACAGATACGGTCGCAGATATGCAGAGATCCGCATACCTACGACCGTATCTCTTTCGGACGGGAGACGCCTAACTGGTTTACACGATCTAGCTAGGGTTACGGACAAAGGGCTTATACCTAGGGTGGCGGTGGAGTGGAGAGGGACGCGGTGCAGGCAGACCCAAAGGAAGACACTCGGGGTACTCCGGGTCCCTCCGTCAGGCTCTTCTCTACAAAACAAGAAACACAATTTATAAGTTCAAAATTTCGGCAGAACCTCCCCTGTACGGGAGGCTTCCAAAACCTGCAAGGAAAAAGACGGCACGATGGCCAACATCCACAATTTTGGCACGATGGCCGACACAGCGACATATGGCACGATGGCCAACACATCCACAAAAGGCACGAAGGCCCACTAATCCAGAAATGGCACGAAGGACAGCAACAGGCGGGAGGGGGGCTTACCTTGGGTGGCAGTGTAGTCGGGTGACGTGGAGTCGGGATCACCCTCGTCTTCGGCTAGACACGGGGAAAACGGCGACGACCGCTCGACGTGACGCGATGACACGGGGGCATGACGGTCGTCGGCCTCTCCTTCTCCCCTCCTTCTCCTCCTTCTCTCCTTCCTCTTCTCCCTTCCTCCTCCAAATGCTCTCTGCACGGCCGGCAGGGGCGCAGGGGGCCAGGGGGGGGGCGGGGCCGGCGGGGATGGCTGGCCGCGGGGGTGGGCCACGGCGGGCGTGGCGGGGGCACGCGGGGCCGGCCGGGACGCGCTGGCCGTGGGGGTGGGCCACCGGCGGGCGTGGCCGGTGGCCGTGCGGGTCGGCCGTGGGACGCGCTGGCCGTGGCGTGGGCCACTGGCGGGCGTGGCCGGGGGCGCGCGGGGCCCGGCTGGGGATGGCCGAGGCGGGCGACGACGTGGCCCGACGACGACGGTGCTCGGCGGGCCGGGCTGCTGCTCCGGCGGGCGCGGGGACGGGGCGGGGGCCGCCTCCGGCGGCACGGGGACGGGGTGGGGGCGGGCTACGGCGGCGCAGCTACATATGTCCTGGTTTGTGAGCATCGTACGTTACAATGTGCTCGAAACTTTTTCAATTTTTTACACGGCATACGCATACGATACGGCGACAACTCGACAAATTTCATGACGTTCGGAATTCATTCGCATTTTATACAATTAAAAAACCACTCCCACGCAAGTTGGCGGCGTTGCCCCCGTGAGCACGTTGATTGAAATTTCGAGACAGTTCCTGGATTTAGCCTAAATTTACACTAAGAAATAAGGATAACATTTTTTGAACGAATATAATCCATTATTCGATGCAACTGCAGTTCAAACTTACATTTTTCAGAAAAAAAACAACAAAACAAAATAAACTATAGAAATATGCCAAAAGGCAATGAAAATGTCCCAAATTTAAACATGTTGTTTGTGGTAGTGTACTAAAGCTTCAAAAAAAATTGGTAGCAAAAACCAAAAAAATTATTTGCCGAGTGCCTAGGGTTGGCACTCGGCAAAGAGCTGCTGAAATTTTTTTAAAACTTCGCCGAGTGCCAGATCACGACACTCGGCGAAGAAAATTGACTTTGCCAAGTGCCGCCGATCTGGCACTCGGCAAAGTCGCCGTTTCCTTCAACTGCGCCCGGCCGGCGCGCTCTCTGTCTCGCTCTCTCACCTCTCTCTCCCTCAGCCGCTTGCCGCCACACCGCGGCGCCCCAGCCACCACGCCTCCCTGCCCCGGCCACCATGCCACCGCGCCCCAGCCACCGTGCCTCCCCGCCCCGGCACCACCGTGCCACTGTCAGAAGAAGAGGAGGAGGATGCAGGGAGAGAAGAGAGGAGAAGGGGAGCAAGAGAGGAAGGAGGGGAGAAGAGGAGGAGGAGAAGGAGAAGGAGAGGAGAAGGAAGGTGCTGACCTAGGCCCGTCAAACCCTCACGGCCGCTGCGGTCGTCCCGCCATCGTCGCCGACCCCTCATCCGTTTGCCATTCTCGCCGTGAAGGTATGCCCCTACACCTATTGTAGTTAGTAGAGTAGGACTTAGTAGTGTTAGTAGTAGTTAGTAAGTAGTAGTAGTAGTAGTTAGTAGTGTTACTAGTATTGTAGTAGTAAGTAGTGGATTAGTAGTAGTGTTAGTAGTAGTAGTGCTAGTGTTGGTAGTAGTTGTAGTGGTAGTAGTACTTGTTGTTGTACTACTTTCGATACTTTCATCTGCATGGAAAGAGAACTAAAGTACATGGCTCGTCTTGGGTATATATATGTTTTGTTGGCCTTCGTTGCCTATGTTTGGTATATTGGTGGTTGTTTGGCCATCGCGCCTACGTTTCTTGCAAGTTTTGGAAACCTCCAAGTGCAGGGGATGGTGCTGCCGAAATTTTCAATGGATTCTAACCTATTGCCCTTTTTATGTAGGAGAAGGACCCATGGGAGGGACTCGGCGACCCCGATCATCTTTGTCGGCGCTGCTGGTCTGCCTGCACCGCATCGCCTCGCCACATGCACCGACACGCCACTGCCTCGCTAGCCTGACTCCATCGCCACCCTAGGTATAACCCCCTCCTCCTTTGCATGCATGTTTTATATGGTCATGTAGCCTAGTTAGGCGTCTCCCGTTTGAAATAGATACTATTGGAGGTATGTAGATCTTTGCATATCTACGACCGTATCTCTTTTGGATTGTCCACGTATTTTGGACAGCCCGCGGATGCGTAGATGAGGTTAGTTTCCATGGTTCCGCTCCGATCCGAGACAGACTTTCGGCATCACCTCCCTGTTGTTCTCCGGATACACACTCTCCCTTGCAGGACGTGTATCGGGAGAATAGCGGGGAGGTGCTGCCGAAATTCTATCTCGGATAGGAGCAGAGCATTGAAACTGACCTCATCTACGCATCTGCGGGTGGGATTAGGACCTATCCTCACCTATTAGATGGTAGGAACGCCATGCAGATGCAATTGTTGGTTATATTACTCGCTTACATATGTATATGCTAGAGGATGGAGAACTGTGATTGGATGTACATGGGCCACGCAAGTATGACCCTAGAATGGTTGACTAAGACTAATGCTTTCTTGGAGCATTCAGTTGGTGAGGCTGCTAGAGGGTCGAGTCGGATGTCGTGTCCCTACAGCAAATGTGACAACCGTGTAAGAAAGAATAGGGAAGAACAGTGGGGGATAGATCTTTGCAAGTATGATTCACGCCTAAACTATACCTGCTGGATCCACCATGGTGAAGCCGATCGTATAGAGAGGAGGTGGTGAGGACCATCCCTCGAGCTTTTGATGTGAGATGCGGGGGTAGCATGACTGGATGGATGACTTTTAGAGGCACGGTTTGGTGAAGGATTAGAGGACGAGCCAGAGGAATCCGCAAAGGCGTACTACGATATGTTGTCTTGGGCACAGAAGCCCCTTCACGAAAAGACAATGGTTTCGCAACTGGATGCCATTGGACGCCTAATGGCGTTCAAGTCACAGTGTAGCATGAGTCGAGACAACTTCAATGGTATGTTGGCAGTTGTTAGATCCCTGCTTCTGGAGGGTCACATTCTGCCGAAAAACTTGTACGAGTCACAGAAACTTCTTCGTGCCCTTAAGATGCCGTATGAGCACATCCATGCTTGTCCGAATGGTTGCGTCCTATTTAGGAAAGATCACGAGAAAGCAACGCACTATCCAAAGTGTAAATCCTCTAGGTATCTAGAGGTCAACACTAGTGATGGCAAGAAGGAATAGCTTGGTATCCCCGCAAAGGTCCTATGGTACCTTCCTGTCATACCGAGGATCCAACGGCTGTACATGATAGAGGAGTCCGTGAAACAGATGACTATGGGGCACAAAACATGGCAAAATGATATAATGCTAACAGATGGTACACCCATCGGATGGTGATGCATGGACCCATTTCGATGGCATCCCACCATCATGGTAAAGCTAAGGAGGCTCGGAATGTAATGTGTAGCAGCTGGCATACGAGAGGGGTTCAAACCCCTATGGGATTGCTGGTGGCCCCGTACACTTGTTTGTCACGTGTTCAGTGATCCCCCTCATCTCCCCCCCCTGACGTCATAGTTTCAAACCCAAGAACGTATTCTGTCACTGATAATGGTGTCCCTGGCCACCTCGGAGAACAAGATGGGTTTATTCATGGTAGCCTCTCATTGATGAATTGATCCTTGCTTGAGAAAAGGGGGGGGCCCCGGGGGGAGGTACTGACAGAATGACCCACTCGAGCTACAAAGAAGAACTCACACATGCATGTGTTGTACCACTACTACTCCCTACTGACTCCTAGCATTATGGCATATTTCTACGTTGTGTGGTGTGTTCACGGAGGAAGTTCCCATGCCCAATATGCAAGACAGCTGTGAGGTTCACTTGCTGAAGAGGGGTGGCAAGTTTTCTTCGTTGACCAACATCGTCAATTCCTCACCCTCTTGACCATCCATTCAGATGAGACATCATAGACTTCAGGAAAGGGGTTCAAGTCACCGCCCTGCACCTCAGATGATGACCGGTATGCCGAGGTCCATGCCTGAGATAGAGGCTCTCAAAGATGATAAAGAGAAAGGTGGTTTTATTGGATATGGTGAGGACACCAGTGGACTATAAATCGGGCTTGACTAGGCTCCCCTATTTCAATGACCTTCTTCTTCCACACAACATTGATATAATGCACACAGAAAAGAATATCGCCGAGGCGCTTTTTGCAACACTCATGGACATTCCTGATAAGTCAAAGGACAAACGTTAAGGCTAGACTGGACCTGGCAATGATGTGGCGATAGGCCAAAGCAAGTGATGAAGCCTCCCGCGCCCGGCAAAGAAATGGAGAAGGACTCCGGTCGATTTCGTCTTGAAAAAGGACCAAAGGAAGGAAGTACTGCAGTGGATCTAGACGTTAATGTTCCCTGATGGGCATGGCGGCGAATTTGAGTAGGGGAGTGAACTTGTCCACTATGCGAGTCTTAGTGATGAAGAGTCATGACTACCACATATGGATTGAGCGGCTCCTTCCTGCGATGACCCGTAGGGATACGTCCCTAAGCATGTGTGGCGCAGTGCTGGCAGAGTTGAGCTATTTCTTCCGCCAGCTTTGTGCCAAGGGAGTTATCTTCGGGACGTGATTGATGACTTGGAGAAAGTGGCACCTGTGTTGCTCTGCAAGTTGGAGAAGATCTTCCCACCCGGCTTCTTCCTGGCGATGCAGCATCTGATTTTGCACCTACAGTACGAGGCACGAATGGGGGGCCCGTGCAGGCCCATTGGTGCTATACAATTGAGAGATGTCTAAAGATTCTTCGAAAAAGTGTAGAAATAAAGCCAAAATTGAGGCTTCTGTGGCAGAGGCATTCATTCTGGAGGAGGTGTCAAACTTCACAACAGCATACTATAAGGATGGCCTTCCCAGCGTGCACAATCGTCCCCCTCGTTACAACAGCGGACGAGAGTTCATCGAACCTCAGCCTTTTCAAAGGGCAACTCGGAAAGGCAAGCGCATCGGCACCAAGACTCTTGCGGCATGATGAGTGGCGCACTATCATGTGTATGTGTTGTTGAACCTTGACGAAGTGAAGCCTTATGTGCAGTAAGTTCTCAATGAGCTTGTTACATACTGCCCTTGTCACTATCCTCCATCTATCGAACCCCCTTATCTCTTGTTTTTTCAGGGAATTTCTGAATAAATACTGGAGAGGGAATAGGGCTCCTTCCCCTCAAGAAGAAGATAGTCTTCTCAAAGATGGTGTGCCCGATTTCATATCCTGGTTCGATACGAAGGTACCATCCAATTTTACCTCGTTCAATCTTTGACATCCCACTTTGCTCCTACGATGCGAGTAATGTAACGATCTATCCGGCCTCACCTTGCAGGCCCGCAAGGATGCAGAAATGGATGCTGAGTTGAAAGGGCTCGCCAAAGGCTTCGCCTACAAGGTCAAGTCATTCACCGTTATGATGTGAATGGCTATCGCTTTCACACAGAAACTACGAGCGGAGTCGGCCCAATCAGGAAACCATGAATACCGGAGTTCGTACGCCCGGAGCACGATGAGGCGCGACTACTATGACATAGTAGAAGAAATATACGAGCTCAATTTTGAGTGTCGCAAAGCTCCTAGTCAAGTCATATTCAAATGTCCATTGGTTCGATCCTAATGTCACGAGAACAGCCCCTGAGATTGGACAAGTCAAAATTCGATAGGATTCCTGTCTATCAAGGAGAGGATGTCTATATTGTGGCTCAACAGGCCATGCAAGTTTATTATCTCCCATGGGGCCGTGCCAAAAAGACCCAATCTTATCGGTTGGTACCTGTGCAGTTGGTATCGCGCACGGTAAACTTGCCTCTCCCAAACGATGAGGATACAACTTTGACCCAAACACACCGGGAGTTCTATCAACCAGAGGGGCTAGAAGGGAGGTTTGACATAGACATGTTTTCGCTGATGGGCATGGAAGTAGACAATGACATTGATCAGGACGATGGAGATGAGGACGACGGAGAAGAGGTGCAAAATGCTAAGGACTTACAAATGCTTGAGCGATTACAGTTAGGCGATGACAATGATGACAACGATGGAGATGAGCCCGATTTACTCGACAATATTGATAGTGATGACGACACCTATGATCCAGCCGCTGCCGATCGTGAAGAATATTTCTAATATATTATATATATTATTATTATTATTATATTATTATATTATTATTATATTATTGCAATTATGTTTCGTTCATTTTGCATCTCTTTATAAGTACTTGTAATTTAACTGTGCTAATTAGTTTACTCTTTGAAATTGCAGGCACTCGACAAAATGCCGGGCGGAAGGTAGGCCCATCGGGGGGTCAAATCCCTCTACATGAGGGAGCGCTCACCACCCCACGCTGAGGAGGACCCCTTGCCAGAGCCCGACGAGGAGGACGAGGAGCGGCCCCCCCGTGGCCATCCGAGGATGAGGGTGCAGCCGGCTCCACCCCGTCGGTGGACGAGGACGACCAGGGGTGGGCCTGCACATAGGAGGGGGTGGCACTTCCTCTGACTCGTCGGACCACGGGAGGCGGCGATAGCGACACCAGGGGGTTCCACTAGCACTGCCTCTGGCTCTACCTCGTCGGGAGTCTACTTGCGCGGGCCCTCGTAGCTCCGGCGCGGCCGATCCCACTTCACCCGCGCCCGTGATTCGACCCAGTGGCGACAAGTAAGTATTATTTCACTACTATTTCATATGACATGTTGAAAATCGAACTGGAGACTAACAATTCTTCTTAATGACTCTTGCAGCAACTGGGAAGTTGTGTCCGGAAGGGCCGCACATCAATGGCACCCTGGGCCTTCTGATTCGGCAGCACTACCCTGGCATGGTCACCTACGCCTGGTGACTTGCCGCCCTGGACGTGGGACCACTTCTATGCCGCCGAGGACAGCGAGTTCGGCACCGTTGCGGCCGGATCAAGGCCGAGTTCTGGGTGAGTCTTCATCGCACTAAATTGGTCAATACTACGCATTCATTGGTCGTTCTTGAAATAATGAAACGATACATGATGTCTGTATGTAGGACTTCTTCAGGTGCGATGAAGGGTTTGAGGACCGGGCGCGCGAGTGCAGGACAAGGTCTGTAGGTCCCGACTCTCGGACCTGTACCACGAGACGTGGCTCTAGTGCATCATCAACTACAGCGGACGTCCTTGGTCAGGTGGTGAGGAAGGCCGATGCCAGGACCAGGACTCACCAAGGAGCAGTACCTCTTGGTAAGTACGAAACATTAATACTGACTCCTTCCATGAAGAATAGGTAGGCTTCATTTCATCTTCTGACATATCAATAACTTGATGGCATGCAGCAATGTCCTGATTGGTGCGCCAGGCACCGCCTCTGCTGGGAGGCCATTGTGGACAGGTGGCTCTCGGAGGAGTGGGCGGAGAAGCACAACATCCGTCGGGACTGCCGCCTAGATGGGTGGGGCGCCACACCACCAAGGCAACCGGAGCCTCAGCGCGTACGCCCGGACATGGGTAATCTTCTTTGTGTTTTCATCTTTATTTATTTATTCTAACGCTCAATTCTCATTACTTGTAATCATCTTTGTGTTTTCCTCGCAGTCCCAGGTGCACCAAGGCCAGGAATGCAACGAGTTCATGGCGTACGCCCTGGCACACAAGGGCAAGGCGACGGCCCCGGAAGTCACCTACAACCCGGCGGAGGCCCGAGGCGTACACCAGCGCGAGCGTCCACAGCTTAGCGAGTACACCTCGGGCGAGCGCCATGGGGAGGACTTGATCCGCCACCCAGCCCCTAGACACAGACCTCCTGATGAGGCTGGGAGGAGGGAAGCAGCACGGCCGGTACTGGATGGCGGACAGCACAGTCGACTCCGCCTCTGTTCCCAACCTCGCGAGATT
>NW_027097974.1:0-23970 GCF_019320115.1 Miscanthus floridulus | reverse complement strand
GCATAGTGGCACGGCAGAGGGCTGACGTGGCGGCGACCGGAATCGCTGACCGCTGACGCGGCAGGGTCTGCCGCGCCACCAATCTTGGCGCGGTATTGCCGCGCCACGGCGCATGGCGCCGTCTCCACCGTGCCTCGTGCTTGGAACTCTGCCACTCGCCGCGGCCACGCGCCCATCCACCTATTGCGGCCACTACCGAGGCATGTGCCGCCAATGAACTTCGCACCGGCGACCACCCCGTCACTCCATGGCATCGAACTCTGCGCCGGCGTCGAGCTCCGTGTTTACGAGCCTTTTGCAACTGGATGTTTCACGCGTTTCAGATATATGTTTCATGTGTTTTCCCTTTCAACAGCCGCCCATATTAACCACCGTAATGACTGGTCTTCAGTTCCCCCTTACACGCCTCTCACATTAATTATAGGTGAATCAATCGATCACAAGCACTCGTGGACTCGTGGTGTTGCTCCTTAACAACTCATAGGATATACGTACGCATCATCGTGCAAGTTCATCAGATGCTTTCGACTTCTGGCCTCCTCTCCCCTGTCTATCTTTTCAGCTCCATAGAATAGATAGAAATGCAACTATAAAGCTGCGATCCTCAATTGTTAATCAGTGCTCATCTGTTGTGTAGTATCTTGGGACGCCAGGAAAGCTAATCATGACGGCAGTGTTGCCGCGACGCATAGAAACGAATATGAAGCAAATAAATGAGGTCCGTGCGCAAGTTGACCACATAACATTTTCATTGTTTGACATAAGTTTAAATAACATAACCAAATAACCCCGCAAGTTTCGGACGCCAATATTCGTTTGACCTAACAAACTAAGACCCAGGAGTGTAAGGATCCCTCGGACGCCTCTGTCTCTTCGGATTTGTTGGCGACACATTGGGAGTGTAGCCAACGTTGGTATGGTCGCGTCGACGGTGCGTACGGCTCATACCCTGCAAGTATATAATACGCATGATTACTTATAATTCTTTATGATCGTTAGTTCATGGAGCATACGTATTTAAAGAAACTACCTTTGTTAGTACCTGTGAGGCTCCTTGGGTACCAAGCGGGGCACCACCTAGCTGAGATATGCCGATCTCATCCTACGCCCAATCGTCCCACTGGTCGTGCTATCTGCGGAAGCCCGGGGGGTTGTCCTCGTCGTCATCGTCGTCCTCGTCGTCCTCGGTTGCAGGGTCCTTCCCAGCGCTATGATGTGGTGGTGTACGCACCGCGGAAGTGGCACCTGTCATCTGCTGAGAAGAGTCGGCTGGTTCCTCAAAAGAGGCTGAAGACGTGCCACCCGACCGCGCGGGGAGTGGCGGTTCCTCATAAGGAGTGTCCATGCAGCTAAGCTTCTGAGCTAGCTTCCTGCAGCTCTTCTTCACCTTTTGCATAAGTAGACGTTAAAGTTAGTGTATTTCCCAAACGCATATACACTGAACAAACATTTTTGGAACGGACAAGTTTATGTTTACCTCCACAAAAGCCGCGAAATGCCTGGCCCCAGCCCTCTAGACTCGTGAAGCCGAAACGCTGCTTCATTGGACAGCCTTGACAATTATGTCGCCTGTGTACAGAAACGCGGTTGAACAGTTTTAGTACACATACTTAATACCAAAAGGATAACAAATTATACCATTCAAGTATCTTACCACGTATCTTTGAAGCGGGGCTCTCTGTAGCTGTGTGTCCTCCCTAGTGGTAACGTCGTACACATCTTCGATGACATCTTCCTCCGAGTCCTCGTCAATCGCCTCCTCAATGTACGGGCGCTTGATATGTGTCCTCGTAGACCGGTGAAGCCACCGTAGGTACTCATTGAAGGTGTGCTGGTCGTGTGGAGGACCCGCATGGACCGGATGTCGTACCCTGTTCTGCCACAAATGGATGCAAGATGGGGTTCCATAGATGTGCTCACCATCAATCCATCAGCCGACGAAGAACAACGCTGACGTGCTCAATTTGGACAAGAAGATGGTGCTTCACGTAGAAGGACTCCTCTGCTCTCCTGGCCGTGGATCGGTAGCCGGTTGCAGAGGATGGAAAGGCGGCAGACGGCGTCAACAACAGCGGCGGGTGTGCCTCTGAGCTCGGCGACATCCAAAACCAGGGGCAGCGCGGGGCTAGGACAAGCCGGCGGTGTCGACAACTGCGACAACGTGAGAAGGAGGAGAAAAATCTAATTTACTACACAGACTAGGGGCTCCCCTTAAGGTAGCTTTGGTGTGCTTTGCCCAAGGGGTTGGTTGATATATATAGGAAGAAAAACTCCCCACATCCACGTCAACTAGCGATATGGTACTAATTGACGTTGCACCATCCACCTGCACTAATGGGCCTAAATAAACATTAAAGCCCATTAGTAAATAAATGCATGGGCCTTTATGATTTATTAGGATTATTGTACATGGGCTTTGAGCGTTGGAAAAAATGAGAGATTTATTATTTTGGAATTAATTAATTTCATGGATAAAATAATTTCAGAAAAGTCTAGAATTATTATTTAAGCTGCGAAAATACTCCGAGACCTCTGAAAATTTGGGAAAATTTCTCAGAGACACTTTGGAACATGATGAACCTAAATAAAGTATTTGGAGCTCATAAAAAAATTTGGGAACTTCGAACATAAAGATTAAGGTGAAGGAGGTAGGAATGATATTCCAGAAAGAAGCTGAAAAATTCCTGGAGATAGATATTCGTCTACTAAACGTATAAAAAAGAACACACATTGTGCACATGGAAACACGAGGTGTGACCGACATGAATGCAACAAACACATTTCTACCTTATAATAAATTTTAAATTAATGAAAAATTTTATTCTTATGTTTTCATGTGCACAATAATTCACAAAATAAATCATTTTAACTCTATTTTCAAAAGTGGCAAATTTTGGGGTGTTACAATTATACCCCCTTAAGATGAATCTCATCCCCGAGATTCAGAAGACGTCGACTAAGAGATAGGGATTACTCCGTATTTAGACTCTTATTTACTTCCTCGTGTAGTTCCATCGTCTTAATAAGATTCCATCTTACTTCGCATACCTGTGAATCTTACTCCAAGTCACCTGCCCAACTAATTCCAAGATTTTTGACAATGCTCCAAACAATACTCTCAGGTATCTCCAATCACTGGGCCACCTTTCCTATAATACCAATTCTCTTTCTTAAATATCCACCTTCCAACGAAGCCTGACAAATCTCTTGATCAGAAGGAAATTCTACTACCAATCTTCAAAACATTAATGATTCCAATCAAGTTGCTCGAACTTGGAATACAATTCTTAGTCCTTAGTGTCACCCGAACCTTCTTAGCATGACTCTCCGTTGCTAAGGGCATCGGCCATGACTTTGCTCCTTGAAGCAATAGCACTTTTCTAAGTCATAACCTATTTCATTCCAACGAGGATATCACAAGCTCAAGACCAACTTAGTGAAGATGTCCGGTAGATTCTTGTGACCCTCCTATATATCACTTTTACTTCCAAGAAGATATTACTTCCATGCTGCATAATGGATAACTCCAGATGCATGTTAGGTAGTTCAACTCATGCTTCCTTAGTCGACTTAATGAACAAGACACTACTTTTCTTCTTGTATAAGGACACATCCCACACCTTGACAATGTGCATCATTGTAGCTATAAAACTCTTGTCTTGATCTGACAAAGTTAATACTTAGGTTTTACTCCAACCTCTTCTTGGATTCCTTCAACCACTTACCTGAGGTTTCTTGATCCAAAACTAACTTGAAAGCTTCTCCGATAGCTTTATCCACATCTTGGTGGTCTTGGATAACTTCCCTCTAACAAACCTCATTATTTAATACTCTGAGTTCTCTCTTACATCCTTGAGTGCCACCACGCTTCCACTGCACAACTAAAACGTAGGACACTTCATCTTGCAAATTCTTCAAGTTGGCTACCCCCTTAAGAAAAGATAAAGTAGGGGACACCAAAGTATAGCTTGCACCTCCTTCTAGATGAGTTAACTAATATCAAGACGTTCTGTCATCCCATGATACACCTGTGTATGGGTAAGAACAAGAAATCTGGAATTCCTCCCGAGCAGAAAAACAGCAGCGTCGTAAAATGGCTGTAACTCTCATTATGTTAATCCAATGAAGTTGTAGCTTATACCGTTGGAAAATCTTATCCAATTCTCCACAACTTCCTTATAGACACTTTTCCAAATTATGCATTTAACTTATTCGAAAATAGTGCACAATAGAACTACTTCAGATTCCAAACAGCACAGATGCATCGCCTTGTGATTTTCGTATCTCCACAACCAAAATAGCTATCAGTCTACTTCTTACGCTCAGAGAAAGATATTGAAGTCTACTATTGTCCAGAATTTTCTCATGATGTTTGTTGTCCAAGAATAGAGATATAATCCGAAGAGTGCAGGCTGCTTCAAAAGACAGGACAAGGAGAACAGAAGAAAACCACTATTGTTGCACTAATCCTTATACCTTAGGCCGATAAACTAAATGAAATTGTGGGAACACCCAACAAGATCATTGCAATCATTACAAAGATCCAAAACAATCATAACCATAATGACAATTCAACAAGCAATAAGATGCATAACTCAATCATTGACTCAACTTGCGATACTATCGTTTTATTACACTAGGGGTAACAATCCTAAGACTTATCTTCAGATTACGCAAGAAGGTGATGAGGAACAGTTCTAAAAGCAAATCAAATCAAGGAGTGAAGATGAGAACAAAGGCTTTAAAATAACGAGATGAATAGCAAGGGTAGAGATATAGTAGAGAAGAAAATATTAAGGTTCATAGATCAAGGGTTTTTACAGCAACTTCTAAACCTTAGAACGACCAGTTTCTACTAGGCTTGCGTCATATAGTCAGCATTGATACCACTTTGTAGCACCCGGTTTTAAGAATAAAACCAGATACACACCATATGTGAGCCCAGAAAGTCAAATCTCATATATAACTACAAATAAGGGTAATATCAAAAGACAATGCTAAATACATAGCGTATTAGTATAAAGAATATAACCTCAAGTATAGACCCGCAAAAAGACAACTCCGATCTTCAAGCGAAGACTCCAATCCCCAGGGACAACTGACTGGTTGATCATAAGCCTAATTCCTCCAAACTCTAGCAATCTGGTACCCATCCGGGATTTTTCCAAATATTTCAAAAGTAAAGCAAGCGTAAGTACATGTCGTACTCAACAAATATAACATGAGGTTCATGAGGCTTAAAAGACTGACACTGGTTTAACTGCAATTAGCTTTTAATGAGTCATGATTTTAGCAATTGAGTAGCAACAAGTTTATCACAAGCCCATAAACACATGATTAGGTAAACATGAATAATGACTAGCATAAACAATTAACCATTAATTAGCATCTTTATCATCAGTATCATCAGTATTCATCATCTATTCCGTAAATGTTCCAAGGCTGCTCGTGACCGTGACCACAGCTGATATACCAGTTTTTACACTCTACAGAGGTTGTACACTTTCACTATGAGTAATGATTTACCCTTTCGCCTGAGGTGATCAGCCTCTTGACCCACTACCAAGGAAGGTCGACAGGGTTCACTACGAAGCCTTTCAAGGTTGGTTTAACAAGTTAGGGGCCGCTAGGTTTCTGTGGCCTGCGAATGTAGAGGTCCCCTTCCGATAGGCACAATAACTTGCAGCCTATACACTGGACGGACAGAGGCCGTACTATATCCAACCCGGAACACACCCCTCTTGTGCCATAAGGTAACCTCTAACAAGCTAGAAAAGGTCCTCATACGGAGCTAAAGCCAGAGCCATGTAGCCACCACAGCTGTACTGTAAGTACCGGATGATCACTTACAGATAAGTCCTTAGAGAGAAGAATCTAGAGCACCATAAAAAACAGCCCAATGCTCTAGCCCCCTTGTTCCATATTGCTAAAAAGCATATTTTAGTGTTTATTGCATATCCATTAGTCAAGTTACAAGATCATGGCTTTAGTTGAGCACTAGCATCATACTACCCAATGCAATACCCCAAAGATATCAAGGTACAGGGTACAAAATACTAAGAAATCCTTAGTGGGCAGTCAAGGTAGACACATGCAGTATGAATTAAATGATTAATGGTGTATAGGACAACAAGGAAGATCCCATGCTATACTTGCCTTACAACATCGATCCTTCAGTAAGCTTTAATCTTCAATGTTCTTCTCTTCTTTTTAATCGCCATGTATATCTCACCGACCGGACGTAATCATAAAGCACCACACAAACATCCGTACAATCATACATGAAGCAAACAATAGATCTAAATTAGAACAGTACACCAAACGTAAAATCAAGATGAAAAGTAATGAAATGAATCTGCGTCTCGCTACGAACACACAGACTTGAGAGGCATGCTAACTGTAGTTACGATGCGAAAGAAACGATTACCAAAAGATTATTCTTAAAGGAGAAAAAGAAAACTGCAAGCTTCATTTATTTTAATTATATAAAAGTATGTATAGAATATTCCAGACAAAATATCACATTAAGTCAATTTGTATTTGAATTAGAAAACCAAGATAACTAATTATATTTTATTTATAAATCTCATTGCATAAACATTAATTATATTAATATTTAACTTATAGAATTCATAATATTTGCCATGTTAACCGTCGCTAAGATCATAGGAACGCAAGAATCATGCAGAAAAGCATTGTACTATTTGAACAGAGATTTATTTGTAAAGAAAACTGAACTGCAGCCTAATTACTTATATTCTATTAAAGCAATGTGAACACCCGACATGATATTTGAAGAGCTTCAGAATTAGACCCAGAAACTACTTGATGAAATTTTATTTATACAAGATTAAATGTTGAATTACTATGCAAGGATGATGTAGGCGTCACATCAGCAAAGTATTTAGCCGATTAAATAATGTGGCATACCATTTATTATTACAAGATGCAGCTGACTTGATCACGTACGTGCTTTCTCGGTCTTGCATGAACTGTAGACACATGCTTAGCATGCCTGGCTCCAGGGAACGACGTAGTTGTTTGCTTGCGAGTGCTGGCAACGGCAGAAAGTTACACGTTTTCATGGCCAGTTCCACGGAGGCGACAAGGCATGGAACTACAAACAAGTAGAGAGCAAGATGGGGTTCCGTAGATGTGCTCACCATCAATCCATCAGCCGGCGAAGAACAGCGCTGACGTGCTCAATTTGGACAAGAAGATGGTGCTTCACGTAGAAGGACTCCTCTGCTCTCCTGGCCGTGGATCGGTAGTCGGATGCAGAGGATGGAAAGGCGGCAGACGGCGTCAACAACAGCGGCGGGTGTGCTTCTGAGCTCGGCGAGATCCAAAACTAGGGGCAACGCGGGGCTAGGACAAGCCGGCGGTGTTGACAACTACGATAGCGAGAGAAGGAGGAGAAAAATCTAATTTACTACACAAGAGATTTTCCAAACTAGGGGCTCCCCTTAAGGTAACTTTGGTATGCTTTGCCCAAGGGGTTGGTTGATATATATAGGAAGAAAAACTCCCCACGTCCACGTCAACTAACGATTTGGTACTAATTGGCGTTGCTTAATCCACTTGCACTAGTGGACCTAAATAAACATTAAAGCCTATTAGTAAATAAATGCATGTGCCTTTATGATTTATTAGGATTATTGTACATGGGCTTTGAGTGTTGGAAAAAATGAGAGATTTATTATTTTTGGAATTAATTAATTTCGTGCATAAAATAATTCCAGAAAAGTCTAGAATATTATTTAAGCTGCGAAAAATACTCCGAGACCTCTTAAAATTTGGGAAAAATTCTCAGGGACACTTTGGAACATGATGAACCAAAATAAAGTATTTGAAGCTCATAGAAATATTTTTGGGAACTTGGAACATAAATATTAAGGTGAAGGAGGTAGGAATTACATTCCAGAAAGAAGCTGAAAAATTCTTAGAGATAGATATTCGTCTACTAAACGTATAAAAAAGAACACACATTTTGCACATAGAAACACGAGGTGCGACCGGCATAAATACAACAAACACGTTTCTACCTTATGATAAATTTTAAATTAATGAAAATTTTTATTTTCCTATGTTTTCATGTGCACAATAATTCACAAATAAATCATTTTAACTCTATTTTCAAAAGTGACAAATTTTGGGGGTGTTACAATTCTACCCCCCAAAGATGAATCTCTTCGGAAGACGTCGCCTAAGAGATAGGGAATACTCCGTATTTAGACTCTTCTTTACTTTCTCGTGTAGTTCCATCGTCTTGATAAGAATTCCATCTTACTTCGCATACCTGTGAATCTTACTCCAAGTCACCTGCCCAACTAATTCCCAAGATTTTGACAAATGCTCCAATCAATACTCTCAGGTATCTCCAATCACTAGGCCACCTTTCCTATAATACCAATTCTCTTTCTTAAATATCCACCTTCCAACGAAGCCTAACAAATCTCTTAATCAGAAGGAAATTCTACTACCAATCTTCAAAGCATTAATGATTCCAATCAAGTTGCTCAAACTTGGAATACAATTCTTAGTCCTTGGTGTCACCTGAACCTTCTTAGCATGACTCTCCGTTGCTAAGGGCATCGGCCATGACTTTGCTCCTTGAAGCAATAGCACTTTTCTAAGTCATAACCTATTTCATTCCAATGTGGATATCACAAGCTCAAGACCAACTTAGTGAAGATGTCCGGTAGATTCTTGTGACCCTCCTATATGTCACTTTTACTTCCAAGAAGATATTACTTCCATGCTGCATAATGGATAACTCCAGATGCATGTTAGGTAGTTCAACTCATGCTTCCTTAGTGGACTTAATGAACAAGACACTACTTTTCTTCTTGTATAAGGACACATCCCACACCTTGACAAGGTGCATCATTGTAGCTATAAAACTCTTGTCTTGATCTGACAACGTTAATACTTAGGTTTTACTCTAACCTCTTCTTGGATTCCTTCAAACACTTACCTGAGGTTTCTTGATCCAAACTAACTTGAAAGCTTCTCCGATAGCTTTATCCACATCTTGGTGGTCTTGGATAACTTTCCTCTAACCAAACCTCATTATTTAATACACTGAGTTCTCTCTTACATCCTTGAGTACAACCACGCTTCCACTGCGCAAACTAAAACGTTGGACACTTCATCTTGCAAATTCTTCAAGTTGGCTACCCCCCTTAAGAAAAGATAAAGTAGGGGACACCAAAGTATAGCTTGCACCTCCTTCTAGATGAGTTAACTAATATCAAGACGTTCTGTCATCCCAATGATACACCTGTGTATGGGTAAGAACAAGAAATATGGAATTCCTCCTGAGCAGAAAAAACAGCAGCGTCGTAAAATGGTTGTAACTCTCATTATGTTAATCCAATGAAGTTGTAGCTTATACCGTTGGAAAGCTTATCAAATTCTCCACAACTTCCTTATAGAACACTTTTCCAAATTATTCATTTAACTTGGTCGAAAATAGTGCACAATAGAAACTACTTCAGATTCCAAACAGCACAGATGCATCGCCTTGTGATTTTCGTATCTCCACAACCAAAATAGCTATCAATCTACTTCTTGCGCTCAGAGAAAGATATTGAAGTCTACTATTTTCCAGAATTTTCTCATGATTTTTTGTTGTCCAAGAATAGAGATATAAGCCGAAAAGTGCAGGCTGCTTCGAAAAGACAGGACAAGGAGAACAGAAGAAAACCACTATTTATTGCACTGATCCTTATACGTTAGGTCGATAAACTAAATGAAATTGTGGGAACACCCAATAAGATCATTGCAATCATTACAAAGATCTAAAACAATCATAAGCATAATGATAATTCAACAAGCAATAAAGATGCATAGCTCAATCATTGACTCAACTTGTGATACTATCGTTTTTATTATACTAGGGATAACAATCCTAAGACTTATCTTCATATTACGCAAGAAGATGATGAGGAACAGTTCTAAAAGCAAATCAAATCAAGGAGTGAAGATTAGAACAAAGGCTTTAAAATAAGCACCAATATAGAGATGAATAGCAAGGGTAGAGATATTGTAGAGAAGAAAATATCAAGGTTTATAGATTAAGGGTTTTTACAGCAACTTCTAAACCTTAGAACGACCAGTTTCTACTAGACTTACGTCATATAGTCAGCATTGCTCTGATACCACTTTGTAGCACCCGATTTTAAGAATAAAACCAGATACACACCATATGTGAGCCCAGAAAGTCAAATCTCATATATAGCTACAAATAAGGGTAATATCAAAAGACAATGCTAAATACATAGCGTATTAGTATAAAGAATATAACCTTAGAGTATAGACTGCGAAAAGACAACTCCGATCTTCAGGCGAAGACTCCAATCCACAGGGACAACTGACTGGTTAATCACAAGCCTAATTCCCCCAAACTCTAGCAATATGGTACCCATCCTTGATTTTTCCAAAGATTTAAAAAGTAAAGCAAGCGTAAGTACATGTCGTACTCAACAAATATAACATGGGGTTCATGAGGCTCAAAAGACTGACACCGGTTTAACTGCGATTAGCTTTTAATGAGTCATGATTTTAGCAATTGAGTAGCAACAAGTTTATCACAAGCCCATAAACACATGATTAGGTAAACATGAATAATGACTAGCATAAATAATTAACCATTAATGAGCATCTTTATCATCAGTATCATCAGTGTTTATCATCTATTTTGTAAATGTTCCAAGGCCGCTCGTGACCGTGAGCACGGCTGATATACTAGTTTTACACTCTGTAGAGATTGTACACTTTCACTGTGAGTCGTGATTTACCCTTTCACCCGAGGTGATCAGCCTCTTGACCCACTACCAAGGAAGGTTGACAGGGTTCACTACGAAGCCTTTCAAAGGTTCATCTAACATGTTAGGACCGCTAGGTTTCTGTGGCCTACGAATGTAGAGCTCCCCTTCCGACAGGCACAATAACGCGTAGCCTATACACTGATGGACAGAGGCCGCACTATATTCAACCCGGAACACACCCCTCTTGTGCCATAAAGGTAACCTCTAACAAGCTAGAAAAGGTCCTCATACTGAGCTAAAGCCAGAGCCATGTAGCCCTCACAGTTATACTATAAGTCCCGGATGATCACTTACAGATAAGTCCTTAGAGAAAGGAATCTAGAGCACCATAAAAATAGTCCAATGCTCTAGCCCTTGTTCCATGTTGCTAAAAAGTATATTTTAGTGTTTATTACATATTCCATTAGTCAAGTTACAAGATCATGGCTTTAGTTGAGCACTAGCATCATACTACCCAATGCAATCCCCCAAAGATATCAAGGTACAGGGTAACAAAGTACTAAGAAATCCTTAGTGGCAGTCAAGGTAGACACATGCAGTATGAATTAAATGATTAATGTTGTATAGGACAACAAGGAAGATCACATGCTATACTTGTCTTACAACACCGATCCTTCGGTAAGCTTTAATCTTCAATGTTCTTCTTCTTCTTCTTCTTTTTGATCGCCACGTATATCTCACCGACTGGACGTAATCATAAAGCACCACACAAAACATCCGTACAATCATACACACTACTAGAAAATAGACCTTTCATCCTGCCTCTATTTTTGCCTTTAGTCCCGGTATTTTTGTGTTCGGTACTAAAGGGACTATTAGTCACGGTTGTATCCTCAAACAAGGATACAAAGTTCCTGCCCCAATTGTGTAGCGACGGCAGGCAACAATTAGTCCCAGTTATAGCCCAGAGCCGGGACTAAAGGTTATCCTTTAGTCCTGGCTGAACCCTCCAACCGGGAATAAATCTTTACTCCCGGCTTGAGGCTCCAGCCAGGACTAAAGGATGACCTTTAGTCCCAGCTCTGGGCTATAACCGAGATAAAATCTTTCTTGATAAAATAATATAGTCGCGCTGGACAAAAAAAATAGGGCAGCCAGGCATTGAACCCACGACCTCATAGCCAAGGTCCAAACCACAGCGCACTAGCTAGCCATCTGAACTAAGTCACTTTCTCGACAAGAAAGCACCCAAACATTTATTTAATAAGAGAAAAGACCCTTTAATTGATTATATTCTTTTGTTAACTATACTTTGAATTTTCTGGTCCATGTGCTTTCTAGTGCCTGATTGATCTCATAATTTTTATCAAGGTTTCAAATGCACAGTGTGAAGCCACCACCAAGTTCGAGATTTTTCTGAATTGGTTTGGTAATTTTTTCACTTTAATTGAATTTCCACGCGACTTCACCGATTAATTAGACATTGAACTGAGTCCACCCCCGAAAAGATCCGGAATGGTGCCCAAACTTTGCCAAATCATCTCTTGTGCCCTAGGAGACAAATATTGTGGAGGTTGATGCAAAATTATATTGTTTTGAATATGTAATTCACCGTATTTCGTCTCACGCGGCACAGAAAAATGTAATAATAAAAATAATTATCAGAAAAACCTAAGATCTTATGTAGGGCCATATTTTGGGTGTAAATGACTGCCAAAAAAATTTAAAGCCATTTCGACATAGGTGGAGTCGACGTGCTTCACAGAGGTATATAGAACCTTTCGTCGAACCCTATCTATACACCTAGGTTCTCTGGGATTCTGAGGTCCATATGCTTTCTAGTGCCGGATTGGGCTAAAACTTTTTCTCAAGACTTCAAATGCCTTATGTGTAGCCACCATCAAGTTTGAGATTTTTCTAAGGTGGTTTGGTACTTTTCTCACTTTAATTGAATTTTCGCGTGAATTCACCGATTAATTATACATTGAACTGGGTCCACCCCCTAAATGATCCAGAATGGTGCCAAACTTTGCCAAATGGTCTATTGTGCCCTAGGAGACAAATATTTGTGGAGGTTGATGCAAAATTATATTGTTTTCAATATGTAATTCACCGTATTTCGTCTCACGCGGCACAAAGAAAAATGTAATAATAAAAATAATTATCAGAAAAATCTAAGATCTTGTGTGGGGCCATATTTTAGGTGTAAATGACTGCCAAAAAAATTTCAAGCCATTTCGACATAGCTAGAGTCGACGTGCTTCACAGAGGTATATAGAACCTTTCGTCGAACTCTGAAGTCCATTTGCTTTCCAGTGCCGGATTGGTCTCAAACTTTTTCTCAAGACTACAAATGCCCTGTGTGTAGCCACCACCAAGTTTGAGATTTTTCTGAGGTGGTTTGGTACTTTTTTAACTTTAATTGAATTTCCGCCCGAACTCGCCGATTAATTATACAATGATTAATGAAGAACCTAAAGATTTACGTTACAATTACATGAAAACTAATTTCCTATCGAAAACCAATAAATTTAATAATTTCAATTAAAGTCTACATTTTTGCATTAACAAAAATAGTGAGTATTAGTTGCATTATGTTCAACATTTATAATAAAAAACACAATAGTTTTGGTCACATATTTTTTGTGTGCAGTAAATAAAAATAAAGTTTATTACTTTTTCTAAAAAAATTTATGCCTAGTATTGAATTTACTGCGCAAATAATAAGACTTAAACATTTAAATACAAAACATATATAAAATAAACTAATATGCTTAAATGTTGGCGAAAAATGAAAATGTAGTCCACCTTTAGTCCCGGCTCCTGCCACCAGCTGGGACTAAAGGTGGGCTGCATTTGGCGGCCTGCTAAAAAATCCTTTAGTCCCCACTCCTTCCAACAGCCAGGACTAAAGGTCCCCCCTTTAGTCCCGGCTGGTGGCAGGAGCCGGGACTAAAGGTGCTTTAGTCCTGGGCGGTGGATAGAGCCGGGACTAAAGGTCCCTCTCCTATATACCATCGCCTCCCTTCTCTCTTCCTCCTCATCGATCGTCTTCGTCTTCAGCGCGTCCCCAGAGCTCCGCCACTGCTGATTCGCCTCCCCGGCCACCCCCGACGCAGCCTTCCTCACCGGAGGGCACCTCGAGGCTCGCCCACCTCGCCGGAGCAGCCCCGATGCCGCGCCCCTCACCGAGGAGCCCCCGGCAGCCCCTGATGCCACGCGCGCACCACGCCACCGCTGATTTCGCCTTCCCGGCCACCCCCGACGCCGCCTTCCTCACAGGAGGGGCACCCCGACGCCCACCCACCTCGCCGGAGTAGCCCCGACGCCGCGCCCCTCAAGGAGGAGCCCCTGGCTGCCCCCGACGCCGCGCGCGCGCCACGTCGCCGCCGATTTCGCTTGGGCCACCCCGGCCCGACACCGCGCCTTCTTCCTCACCGGAGGGCATCCCGACTCCCACCCACACCTCGCCGGAGTAGCCCCGACGACGCCGCGCCCGGCCAGGAGCCCCCGTGCCTCGATCCAGCGCCGCTGTCCACCACCCGCCCGTCGCCAACACTCCATTAATTCTAAACCGCCGGTATATATATATTATATTTATTATATTTATGAATTATATTGATGAAATGTGTATTAATGTATATATGTATGAAATTATATATGTATGAAATGTGTATATATATATATATCAATTAATTATATATGTATGAAATTATGTATGTATGAAATGTGTATATATATATCAATTAATGTATATATGTATGAAATTAATGTTTGTATATATATATCAATTAATGTATACATGTATAATTTTTCCTTAGGAAAAAAAATCAATTATGTTATATTCTGATACCATGTGGCCTATACCCTAAACCCTAAACCCTAAACCACCCTAAACCCTCCCCGGCCACCGACCCTGGCCGACCGCCCCGCACAGGCACCACCGCCCCGAAATGTGTATGAAATGTCTATGAAACCCTAATTGCATAATTATTGTTTTATAATTGTTTAGGCTCTCTATGGCCGACCCGAGAGACGATGACCTGGAGGCGGAAATGATGGATATTATCAACACTGGCACTGAACATTGTGCCGATGTTGATAATGACCAGCAGGAAGACGACGGGAGTCAATACTTGAATCTCGATCATATTGTTGAGGAAGTTTGTTCATGAAGATAATTCCGGCGAGGTATATATTTCTCAATATCTAGCTCATTTATTTATTATGCATACATGTAGCCCACTGGATTGACCTTCGTTTTCTAATACTTTTTGTGTTTCTATGCGTACATAGCCGTCTAGATCGACGACGACGACGGGGAACACAAAGAATGTTCGAGGGGCCAAAAGGCCGTTGGAAGGCCGCTACATCATCTCAGAATTCAACGTGGCTACAGGCGAACCACTAGAACAATATGCACATAAATTCATGTACCACTGTGGGTACCTTGTAAGGGACAAGCTCCCGATCAATGCCCGTGAATGCAAAAAAAATAACAATGCTCCTCATATTAGTTATGTCTCTGATAAGGACAAGGAGCTGATTTGGCAAGATGTTCTTGCACATTTCACGCTCCAAACAGATGATTATCATGAAGACATCACCCACGAAAGGTTGACGGAGCGAGTTAGGCACTGGACAATGAAGAAGATGGCCACCCAATTCCAATCTTGGAAGAAGCAGCTGTACAAATCATACGTCAAAAAGAACAAGACTCCAAATTGGAACGATAAGGGCCCAATCGCGAAGGCAAGGCCCTACTGGGAGGAATTTGTACAGTACAAGACATCAGAAGAGGGTGCGGAATGGGCGAGAAGGAACCAAGAGAATTCCAAACAAAAGCAATACCACCATAACATGGGATCAGGTGGCTACGCGACTTCCGTTCCCAAGTGGCAAAAAATGGAAGCAGACCTTATTGCCAAGGGGGTCGTACCTGAATCAGCACTATGGCCTGAACGCACAAAGCGTTGGTTTTTAGGTCATGGGGGAGGATTGGACCCAGTCATCGGGAAGCTCATCCATGGCACAAAACTCGAAAGAGCAACAGAAAGGTTGATTCAAATTGTAAAAGCTAGAGATAGTGGACTATTCCGGCCCAGCAGAGAGAAAGATGAACTGACACATTCCATCGGGACTGCTGAGCATTGTGGATGAACTAGAGGCAAAGGGGCCGTTCTGTGGGTGCAAGGGTTTCCCTGAATGGATCGATTCGTACAGAAGCCGCCAGAGATGGAAGGATGAGGAGGCAGAGAGGATCCGCATCTTGTAGCAATATGTTATTGAGTCATGGGAAGCGGTGCTTGAATCACAAAAGGCGAGAAAAAGAAATGCAAGCGAAAATACAAGAGGAAGTCGCAAGGCAAGTGCAAATACAATTGAGTGCCCACGAGATTACAACAGCTCCGAGAATCAACATTGCCCCCCCCCCCCCCGATCAGTTGAGAAGCAGTTGTGCTTCTACGGAGCTGCCTGATGCCATAAAAGATGCAGAGCTGCGCTTCCCCATGGATGACGTCACTGAACCTTTTACATCATGTGAGCTGCACATTCCAAAAGATAATGGCACAGTGAAGGTGGCTATTGGTGTTGTAAACCCTATCGACCGTACCAAGACACCAAGAATCCATGGGGCAGTAGTACCAGCTGGATATGCTACCGTCTCGGTGGATAAAGCTATTGAAGGTTTTAGCGATGTGCCTCTTGACATTCAAGGAGGTGATGGGGAGAAGACCGTGGGAGAAGCAGAGAAGTCATTCATTGCATGGCGCAAGCGCTACATCAATATTCCCGGGAAGCCGTTGCCGCACAATAGGTACGGATGAAAGTGAACGAAATAATTTTTTTATTAATTTTATATTGCCTCTTAAATAACAATTGACTCATTGTCTTCTATACGCACACAGCAGGGCCTCCCCCAACCTAAGTCCAATAGTACAATCACCAGACCAGCATAGTGCTCCGGGCGGCGGTTATGATGGGGTAGAAGACATGGCTGCATCCCCACCATCTCCAAGACGGTCTCCATCGCCGCCGCCACCGCCTCCAAGGCGTTCCCCAATGCCGCCTCGAAGGTCTCCAACGCCTGTTCCCCCACCTCCTCCTATGAACCAGGGAAGACGGCTACAAACAAATAAGCCATCTGCCCCGCCGGCGAAGACGACCAAGAAGGCCCCCGTGAAACCAAGGCCAATTCCACAGAAATTGCCTGGTGAAATGAGTAAAGAGGAGTTAGATGATGCGGTTAAAAAACCGTCGAAGCATTCTTCTTAGGCATAGGGAAGAGGAAGCAGCAGGAGCAGAAGCACTTCCACCTACCTCCAGCTAAACTAAGGCGGATGGTGGAAGCTGAGCAGAAAAAGAGGCGGCAAGCTCGTAAGCCCTCGCCATCATCAGACTTTGACCGCACTCTTAGCAAGATAATCAAGAAAGCTGCTAAGCAGGGAAAACTATTGCACAACTCGAAGAACAAGAATTGCAATCAGTCCCTCCTCTAGTTATTGCTAATGAATATGGCTCAAACATAGATATGCGTGTCACCGGAAAGAGTTCTATATTTCTGTCAGAATCAAAGACGACCATTGGTTCTGTGGTGATGACGTTATGTACATTGAGGTTGCTGAATTACACCAACTAGTCCACCGGAACTCTCTCGACAAGACTCTCATCAGCTGCTATTGTTTGTAAGTGATTCTTTCTACTAATTAATAATAAGTCGCTACGTACGTACATGTCTGTGTTTATTATCCTCACTCTATATATATGATGCAGGTTTGAGATGGGAGAGTGCAAAAAGAGAGGGTGTACTGATATTGGTTTCATTGATCCACATATCGTATTCAAAAACCCTAAACCCCAACCAACATAGAAAGCAAAAACGGAGGCCAATATCAAGATGTTCTTAGAGAAGCAACGTGACAAGAAATGTATACTCTTCCCCTACAACTTCAGGTAAGTTTTCATAATGTCGACGATCGTGTATCCATATATATATGTTCACTATACCTGTTAGCTAATTAATGAGTGTTAATGGACATGGCAGTGAACACTGGATATTGATGGAACTCGATCTGGAGAAAGGTCTTCTAGGCATCTGGGACTCGATGAGAAAAGAGCAAAAGAGTTCCAAGAGATGATAGATATTATTCAGAGGTAATTGCAGTCTCACTAGCAAAACTATTCCAGTCTCTCTGCATGCAAATTAATGGTCCAAATATTTTTTATGTTATTTGGTAGTTGTTGGGAAAAGGTCTGTCAGGAACATCATATGAAACGCAAAGTGCCATTGAAAGTAGTGATATACAAGTAAGTACTATATACCTACCTTAGTTCAATTTCCCTATGCTCAGATGATGACGAATCTTTTTCTCGTAAAGTGGGTTCTGCTGCAGCCCCAGGGGACCAATCTCCGTGGATACTATGTTTGTGAGTTCATGAGAGTGTGCTCAAAAAGAACTAGTCTAGAGCAAAAAAGGGTAAGTGTACATATATATATATATATATATTCTTCATACATATATTTATATATATATATTCGTGATAGATATAATTTATTTATCATTATTCTTGATACATGTATATATATATACTAATATACTTTTTCTGTATCTCATATCTCAAATTGAAGACTCGTTGGTTGAAGGAAAAAACCCTGGACACACACCATCTCAAAGCAATCCAAGAGACAATAGGTGGATTTCTGAATGATCAGGTCTTAACTCCCGGCGGCGAGTTTTACTATGACCCAAATATGTGATGATGAAAGCCAAATTTCATATTGATCCAAAGAACATGTGATGATGAAATGTACAATTAATGCAAACTTTACATGTGACGATGAAATGTAATATTAGTTTTAGTTTACTTTTACTTGTGTTGCTTGCGTGCATTGATCGAGCGAAAACTTTACAGTATTCGTGCGTATACGTATATACTTTGCAGCGAATAATGCGTATTCGAAAACCAAATTAAAACAAAAAGAATCATCAATTGAAATAAGTAGGAAATGAAAAAAAAGACCCTTTAGTCCCGGTTGGTAATACCAACCGGGAATAAAGGGGCTAGCCCAGGCGCTGGCGTGGCTACCTTTTTAGTCCGGGTTGGTATCACCAACCGGGACTAAAGGTCCACTTCTATTTCTAGCTACTAACCCTTTATTCCCGAACTCCTATTCCCGGCTGCGTAACCGGGAATAAAGGGGGTTGGTAGCCGGGAATAGAAGCCCTTTTTTTACTAGTGACACGAAGCAAACAATAGATCTAAATTAGAATAGTACACCAAATATAAAATCAAGATGAAAAGTAATGAAATGAATCTACGTCTCGCTACGAACATACAGACGCGAGAGGCACGCTAACTGTAGTTACGATGCCAAAGAAATGATTACCAAAAGATTATTCTTAAAGGAGAAAAAGAAAACTGCAAGCTTCATTTATTTTAATTATATAAAAGTATGTATAGAATATTCCAGAGAAATATCATATTAAGTCAATTTGTATTCTGAATTAGAAAACCAAGATAACTAATTATATTTTATTTATAAATCTCATTGCATAAACATTAATTATATTAATATTTAACTTATAGAATTCATATTATTTGCCATGTTAACCGTCGCTAAGATCATTGGAACGCAAGAATCATGCAGAAAAGCATTGTACTATTTGAACAGAGATTTATTTGTAAAGAAAACTGAACTGCAGCCTAATTACTTAAATTCTATTAAAGCAATGTGAACACCCGACATGATATTTGAAGAGCTTCAGAATTAGACCCAGAAACGACTTGATGAAATTTTATTTATACAAGATTAAATGTTGAATTACTATGCAAGGATAATGTAGGCGTCACATCAGCAAAGTATTTAGCCGATTAAATAATGTGGCATACCATTTATTATTACAAGATGCAGCTGACTTGATCACGTACGTGCTTTCTCGGTCTTGCATGAACTGCAGACACATGCTTAGCATGCCTGGCTCCAGGGAACGACGTAGTTGTTTGCTTGCGAGTGCTGGCAACGACAGAAAGTTACACGTTTTCATGGCCAGTTCCACGGAGGCGACAACGCATGGAACTACGAACAAGGCAGAGAGCAAGATGGGGTTCCATAGATGTGCTCACCATCAATCCATCAGTCGGCGAAGAATAGCGCTGACGTGCTCAATTTGGACAAGAAGATGGTGCTTCACGTAGAAGGACTCCTCTGCTCTCCTGGCCGTGGATCGGTAGCCGGTTGCAGAGGACGGAAAGGCGGCAGATGGCGTCAACAATAGCGGCGGGTGTGCTTCTGAGCTCGGCGAGATCCAAAACCAGGGCAGCGCGGGGCTAGGACAAGCCGGGCGGTTGTCGACAACTGCGATAGCGAGAGGAGGACAAAAATCTAATTTACTACACGAGAGATTTCCCAAACTAGGGGCTCCTCTTAAGATAGCTTTGGTGTGCTTTGCCTAAGGGGTTGGTTGATATATATAGGAAGAAAAACTCCCCACAATCTATGTCAACTAGCGATATGGTATTAATTGACGTTGCACCATCCACCTGCACTAATGACCTAAATAAACATTAAAGCCCATTAGTAAATAAATGCATGGGCCTTCATGATTTATTAGGATTATTGTACATAGGCTTTGAGCGTTGGAAAAAAATTAGAGATTTATTATTTTTGGAATTAATTAATTTCATGATAAAATAATTCTAGAAAAGTCTAGAATTATTATTTAAGCTGTGAAAAATACTCCGAGGCCTCTGAAAATTTGGGAAAAATTCTCAGACACTTGGAACATGATGAACCCAAATAAAGTATTCGGAGCTCATAAAAAATTTTTGGGAACTTGGAACATAAAGATTAAGGTGAAGGAGGTATGAATTACATTCTAGAAAGGAAGCTGGAAAATTCCTAGAGTAGATATTCGTCTACTAAACGTATATAAAAAGAACACACATTTTGGACATAGAAACACGAGGTGCGACCGGCATGAATGCAACAAACACGCTTCTACCTTATGATAAATTTTAAATTAATGAAAATTTTTATTTTCCTATGTTTCCATGTGCACGATAATTCATAAATAAATCATTTTAACTCTATTTCGAAAGTGGCAAATTTTGGGGGTGTTATAGTCAAGGAGCGAAAGACCGTGGTTGACAACACGGACAAGCTCGAGAAAACCGGCACGCCATATGTATGGCACGTAACGCTCGTCCCACTGGTGCGCCCTGGTGTGCGTGCGGGGCCTCAAAGGAGGCAAGGCCACCTCTGCGTCGTTGTCACTCAAGATGTATTATCGGTGCTGGTCGTCGTACACCACCTCAAAAATGGGGTACAACGGGTGCTGCGTGGGGAGGGCCATCCTGTTACAAATTGATAAACAAAGGATAGAGTTTTCAAATTAACAAAATTCAAATTAACATTATGTAGCATTACAAAATTTGAACTACTTGTTATGTAATATGAAAGCACATGTATATATTCAAAGTAAAATTAACAGACATATCACGCACTAGTAACATAAACAACTTCACTAGGAATATACGCATTTGACGAAACTTCATGAAGTCATCAAAATCGACGTATCACGCACTAGTAAGTACCGACATTTGTAAACTAGTATCTATACCCAAAATCCCAAACTAAATAACTAACTATAAACTAAATAATAAATACCTAATCAATCCCTAAACCCAAAATCCTAACCTCAAACCTAAAAACTACCTAAGTAAATCATAAACAAATTCACTAACCTAACTATCCTAAATCACTAACTATCGTAAATCACTAACTATCATAAATCAATAACAATCCTATATTACTAATTATCCTATATTCACTAACCTAACTATCCTAAAACCCTAACTATCCTATATTACTAATTATCCTAAATCACTAATTATCCTAAAACAATAATAATCAAAATAACATGAAATCGTACCTTAGGAGCAGGCGGCCTAGACGCGCCGGCGTTCGTGGCGCGGTCGGCGCGTGCACGGGCAGGCGCGGCGTGGGCGGGCGCGGCCGCGTGCGGGCGCTGGCGGTCGGCGGGCGGCTGGTGGCGGGCAGGCGGGCAGGTGCGGACGGGGGGCTAGCTCGCGATATTTATTCGGCTCTGCCACGCCATGGATCAGGGCGCGGCAGTGCTGCGCCAAGATCGGTGGCGCGACAGGCCCTGCCCCATCAGCGATCAGCGATTCCGGTCGCCGCCACATCAGCCCCTGCCGTGCCACCATGCATGGCGCGGCACAGGCATTTGGCCGCGCCAGGGCAATAGGCGCGGCCAAAAGTGTTAGTTTTTTTTAAAAAAAAACCGACCGTGTTAGATTTAAAATTAGTTTTTAAAAAGTGCTAAAATTAAAAAAAAAATCCGCTCTGACCCCTTGGAATGTTTTATCGGCTAAGGAAGAGTTGGAGAGGAAGAGGAGTCGGGAGAGGAAGCATACATTCCTGGCAAAGCTACTCCATACACTACGGGAGAGGCAAAATTCCCCGAGTGTCTCTGGCTTCCCCGAGTGCCAAAAATCGGGCACTCGGGAAAGATAATCTTCCCCGAGTGTTGCACTCGGGGAAGAATTGCACTCGGGGAAGAGAGGCTTTCCCGAGTGCCGAAGAGATCCTGGCACTCGGTAAAGAGCAACTCGGCAAAGGCCCTCTTCCCCGAGTGCAACACTCGGGGAAGATCGGCACTCGGCAAAGAAACCTGTTACTTGACGGTTCACCCCCCCATGCCGTTAAAACTTAAAAGAAAAAAAATCTTCCCGAGTGCCTTTCCTGGCACTCGGGGAAGAGTCCCTTTCCCGAGTGCCAGAGCAGGGCACTCGGGAAGAGGCTGTCTTCCCCGAGTGCCCTGTCCTGGCACTCGGGAAAGGGCCTCTTCCCCAGTGTCTTCCCTGGCACTCGGGGAAGAATTTTTGTTTTTTTTTGTTTTTTTTGCCTTATTTTTTTGTGAGGCCTTCCCACATTATTTAAAACTCCCTGTTCAAATTTGGGACAATTTTAACTTTTTTTGTTATATTTCGTTAGTTTTTTTTCGTTTCGTTGAATTTTTTTGCATACTTCGAATTTGAACTGCAGGTGCATGAAATAATAGAATTTGGTGATTCAAAAAATTATATTAATGATATTTGGTGTATGTTGAGGCCTTATCCAGGAACTCGCATGAAATGTCGAGCATCTTGTTGACGTAACATGACGAATAACTTGCGGGAAAAGTGTTTTTAAATTATATAAAATCCGAACGAAGTCCAAAAATCACGAAACTTGTCTGGGCGTCGTGTTATCGCATGTAGAGGCTATGATAAAAAATCGAGAATTTCGAACAAGTTGCGACGTCAGATGCCTAAAACCCAGACATCCCCGCATGCCTCTACAAGTGATCACATGCAGAGATGTCTGGGTTTTAGGCATCCACGTCGCAACTTGCTCAAAACCTTCTTAATTTTTTATCATAGTCTCTACATACGATAACACGACGCCCAGACAAGTTTCGTGATTTTTGGACTTTGTTCGGATTTTATATAATTTAAATACACTTTTCCCGCAAGTTGTTCGTCATGTTACGTCAACAAGATGCTCGACATTTCATGCGAGTTCCTGGATATGGCCTCAACATACACCAAATATCATTAATATAATTTTTTGAATCACCAAATTCCATTATTTCATGCACCTGCAGTTCAAATTCGAAGTATGCAAAAAAATTCAACGAAACGAAAAAAACTAATGAAATATATCAAAAAAGTCAAAATTGTTCCAAATTTGAACAGAAAGTTTTAAATAATGTGGGAAGGCCTCACAAAAAATGAGGCAAAAAAAAAAAAAAACAAAAATTCTTCCCCGAGTGCCTTCCTGCACTAGGGGAAGAGCCCTTTCCCGAGTGCCAGGACAGGCACTCGAGGAAGACTTAAAAAAAAAAAAGCCCAGCAGGCCTTATCTAAACCTAACCGGCCACCCCACACCCGCACGTCGCCCGCCCGTACGCGCTACCACGCCGCCGCCGCCAGCCCCCTCCGCCGCTGCCGCTCGCCGCGCCCGCGCCACCGCCACGCCGCTCGCCGGCCCAGCGCCACCGCAGCGCCGCGCGCCCCCCACCCCCCAGCCCCGCCGGCCGCCCCCGCAGCCCACGGCGGCCAACCCCCCCCCGCCCGCCCCCCGCGCCCCGCCCCCCACCCTCGCCCGCTCCCCCGCAGCCCGAGACGCGGC
>NW_027097973.1:0-22467 GCF_019320115.1 Miscanthus floridulus | reverse complement strand
TGGACAAAATCATTGCCAAGTGGGTTAGTGAATACTATGGACCCAAATTACCCTTCCATGTTAGGTAACTAGATGTTATTACTATTTAATTGGTACTCTTTCAGTGGTATTTCTTACAATTTGATATCTTAAGCATACTAGTTACTATCATGCCTATGTTGCATTTGCATGTTTATTTTTTGTCATGCATGGCATCATTAGGTATATATCTTATGTAGGCTTGCTCGGTCTCATTTTAACCCTTGGAGCAAACCTACATGGTTTTAAAATTGTCTAGGAGCACGGCACATAGCTTGTCTTACAATTGTTCATCTAATATGTGCCAAAGTCCAAATTGTAGATAATCTCTCCCGAATATCATTTTTGAAAATGATTCTCATATTCATGAAATGTCATATTTCCAAGTGGTATTTTGATTCTAAAATCAATGTGCATGATTCCACAAAGTATTCTACACTTGTGTGCACAAATTTAGGGGGAGGATTACTCTACAAGTTGGATGCCTTGAGACTAATACCTTTCAAGCTTATCATGTGTGTGTAGTAGTCTCATGTGCAAGGAAAATGGAGTCCCGGAGCCTAAGCATCATACTTCAAATATCCACCACCTATTGCAAGTGGTAGAATCAATTTGTTTCCACATGTGGTGTATTTCTAAACCAATATAATCATGTTGATTTCATTTTGATTTTTATGCTTTTCCATAGATTAAATTCCATTGTGCAATAATGTGACTAATTATGCATATACTTTGCTTTCTATCATATGTATGCATATTTTAGGGGGAGCTTAATCTATATAATGTGAGAGTCAAACTTTGTGATCTTTCCAGTCTACATACAAAGGATCACGAAGTTTGACCCTCCCTTGTGCTACTAATATCTTCCTTTTCGGTGTTTTGATTCCAAAGGGGGAGAATTTAGAGAACCAAAAGCAAGCATTATTTATTGGACCTATTGGTCTACAAGTGGTAATGGTTCAAGAAAGGGAGGATAGTGGATTATGGATTAGTCTAAGTAATGGGGAGAACTTGTAGGAAACAAGGCTTAAATCCATAATGCCACATGGGGACATTTGCTAGGGCAAGATAAGGTTGCATATAGTATCTTATATATAGTATCATTTAGCATCACATAATCTTGTCCTTTGCATTGCATCCTAGCAAGTAGATAGTTTTTCAATTTCAAAAATTTTATTATTTGCTTGCTTTGGTTGTGTTGTCATCAATCACCAAAAAGGGGGAGATTGTAAGGAAAATGGACCCTAGGCCCATTTACTTTGGATTTTGGTGTTTGATGACTAACACAACCAATTGGACTAATGAATTTGCAAGTGTTTGTTTTGTAGTTCAATAGGGTTCAAGACGTGACTTAGACAAAGGCAACGTGATGATCCGATGATCAACACCATAAGCAAGACCTTAGGAGCACAAGAAAAGACAACAAGATATCAAGCAAAGCCCAAGTACGAAGATAGGAACCAAGCCAGATGCAAGATCGTGAAGAAACGAGCTCACAGAGGGCACATGACGCTGCACAGGATGCTCCGATGCACAGGACGCTGCACCGGACGCTACACAGGACGCTGCACCAGATGCTCCGATGCACAGGATGCTACACCGAACGCTGCACAGGACGCTGAGTGCCAGAGTTTCGGTCAACATCAGTAAGGTTCTAGAGAGCCATTTTCATGACCGGACGCGTCTGATCAGTGCTGACAGGACGCTGGCCAGAGTCCGGTCAGTAGCAAAAAAGCGGGATTTCGTCCCCAACGGCTATTTTCTCAGTGGGGCTTATAAATAGACCCCCCAACCGGCCATTTGAGGTGTGTGGAGCTGAGGAAACATACGAAGGGTGTTGATACACATTTTAGTGATCTCCACTTGTATAGTGCTTAGTGTTTCATTAGGTCATTAGCGTAGGTGCTTTGCGAAGTGCTTAGGTTGATTAGACCACCGCTTATGCGCTTGCTCTAGGTTTAGGCCTAGTGTTTAGTGAGGTTTGCATACCTCTTACCACCCGGTGCTTGCGAGCACCATTGTTGTACATTGGAGGGGCTTGTAGTCTTGCAAGATCACACCAACCGTGTTTGTGGTGTGGCCGCCACCGTGTATTGGAGGGAACAAGGCCTATGGTGTTTCGACCGGAAGCTTGATAGTGAAGACGGCAGGGAGCATCCGGGAGAGGCTTGCCAGAAGGCACGTCGGAGACCCGCTTGCATGTGGGGAAGGCCCGAGGCTATCCATGGAGTTACCTGACCGGGAGCTTGGCCCTTGCGAGGGGCTCCAACGAGGACTAGGGGGAAGCTTGCGCGCTTCTCGATACCTTGGTAAAAATACCAGAGTCGTCGACGGGAGTTTGCATATCTCTACCTTGCTCTTTAGCTTCTGCATTTACATTGATTACTTTACTATGTTTGTGGTAGAGATAGCAACACACTAGCAAAAACCATAGTTGCACATTTAGATAGTTTATCTTTTGCATAGGTTTTGCTAAGGTTAGAAAAAGAGGCCATAGTTTAGAGTTAGAATTTTTAAGTTGCCTAATTCACCCCCCCCCCCCCTCTTAGGCGTCATGGTCCCTTCAGTGGGTTCAGCGAATCATAGGGTGCCTCGCCACCCTTAGCCGATTCATCTCGCACCTCAACAAATGAGGACTCCCCCTTTATCAGCTACTGAAGAAAGCCGACCACTTCGAGTGGACATCCGAGGCCCAGGAGGCGCTTGACATGGTCTAACTAATTATGACAAAGCCCCCAATCCTAGTCCCTCTTCCTATACATAGCAGCCACCACGCAAGTGGTCAGCGCCGCCCTGGTAGTAGAACGGGAGGAAGAAGGGCATGCCCTCAAAATCCAGCGCCCTATGTACTTCATCAGCGAGGTACTATCTGACTCCAAAACCCGCTACTTCCCAAATCCAGAAGCTCCTTTACACCATCCTCATCACCAAGAGGAAGTTGTGCCACTACTTCGAGTCACATCCCATAACGGTTGTGATGTCGTTCCCCCTCGGTGAGGTCATCTAGAGCCAGGACGCCATAGGAAGAACTGCAAAGTGGGGCAATCGAGCTGATGAATCAAGGCATCACATATGCCTCCTGAACGATAATCAAATCCCAGGTATTAGCTGACTTCATCGCTGAATAGACCGAGGTCCAAACACCACCGGTGGTCGTTCATCAAGAGTACTAGATGATGTACTTCGATGGATCGCTGATGAAAAAGGGCATCAGCGTGGGGCTGGTCTTCATATCACCCCTCGGGGTCCGCGTGAGGTACATGGTTCAGCTCCATTTCCCCTCATCAAATAATGTGGCCAAATACGAAGCACTCATCAATGGCCTACGCATCACCATCGAGTTGGGCATCCGACGCCTCAACATTCGGGGTGACTGTCAGCTGGTTGTTAACCAAGTCATGAAGGAGTCAAGCTGCCACGACACCAAGATGGCTATGTACTGCCAAGAAGTCCGACGACTAGAGGACAAGTTCGACAGCCTCGAACTCAATCACATCCTAAGGCACCTCAATGAGGCGGCCGATGCACTTGTGAAGGCGGCGTCTGGTCGAGAGCCAGTGCCAACGGGCATCTTCGCCAGCAACCAACACAAACCCTCGGTGCATTATGAAGGGTCAGAACAGGCTAACGATGGCCCATCTGATCTAGCCCCAGGGGCTAACCAACCGACCGCTCCGCCCGACCTCGGTGTCATGGAGCTTGAAGAGGATCTTGCTGATGAGGACATGACACCCATGCATATGACTAGGTTTAGCGCATGGTATGGAGAGGAACAATATCTAGAGGAGCACATAGAGAAGGCCAAAGTGAGCTGTGTTAGCGTGTGTTGTCTAGTTTCTTGTTTGTATTGCTATTGCCATCCACCATACTTGTTTTTCACACCCCTGTCACCTTGCTATCCACCATACTTGTTTGTCACACACCTGGTGCTTGGAACATTTTAGACCAGCAACGAGAACAAGTACTTTGGACTATAATTCAACATTACTTTCTATTACTAACTTGTGTGCCAGATATACATATTATTCTTTGTGTGCCTTCCAAGCTCCACAAACTCTTCAGATCCATCCAAAAAAGGGCCTTGCAATCTCGGTACCACTGCCTCATAGGTATCATGAACTAACCGTCGGTAGTACCGCCCACTGCTTACATTGGTAAGAACTTGGTAAGACGCTTCCCTCCACTTGCTATGAAAAGTGACACCACGACAACCACATAGTCATTTGATAGGGATAATACTTTTGTGTTGTCTTTTGCTGTCTTCTAACAATGACAGGTTGTTCGTATCCACTGACTTATGATGGTATAGGTGCTGATGAGTACATGGAGTGGGGAAATTGCCATAGATAACATATTTGCTACTCACTTTATGTGTCCAAGGAGGAAGGTAAAAAATGTAGCTAGTGTTTTGCTATATTCTGCTTTATCTTGGTGGAAGTCTTTAGATCCTTCTGATAAACCTCAAACTTGGAATGATATGAAACTCCTTATGTGAAAAACCTTTGTTAATCCACCTCCTGTTTTGACTTTCATATGCTGAGGTGCACCATTTAGAGGAAGAGTCTGTTGTTATTTCTCTTTCTATGACTAACCTTCTGCAGGCTAATGTCCATAAGCAAGAGGATGACATGGAAGAAAATGAGAATCTCACAACCTGCTATGCAAATTCAGAACCATCACTTCACAATGCACCTATACTCCTACTGAGAACATAGGTATTGCTCATGGTGCTACACTAATGGAAGGTGATAAATGTTTTAATGTACTAAATTTTTCCACAAACCATGCTATCATAGAGCAATTGTTAGTGGAACCCTCTCTTGATTTATCTCTGTCCCATGATAATCTGCTTGAAGTTCCTTGTGATAAAGATGAATTGGTTGATGATGCTTTAGTTTTACATGTTTTGGAACTAGTCACTTATGCTGAAAATAAACATGTTATTCATAATTCTAATAAAACTGATAAGTTCAAACTATTGTCTTCTTTACATACTTTGGGTTACATTGAATTTGATGTTTTATGTAACCTACATTGTTTGGAGGAGAGCCTTTTTAAATATACTGATTTCCTTGGTTTTCTAAACACACATATCATGTTATTGGCAAATATAACAACAAGGGACAATATATGATACATTGAGTATACATTCGTAGTAATATGAATTTTTTCTTTTGTTGTACAAGGTTATGATCGTTTAGAGGGCAGCCATAATAATACAAACATTTTCTCATGTTCCTCAAAGAAACAAGTTCACTTCCAAGAAGGAGAGCATTGTTGGTGGCTACCTATGTTTGCTAGACCATCTATTCCAGCATTGTCTTTGGTTAGTTCTAATATTTTGTAGGATAGTGTTGACATACATTGTGTGCATTCGAATCATGGAGTTTACATGCTTGCTGAAATTTCTTGGAAACATGGTCATGTTCCTTCTCACACTTATTTCAGTTCCCTTTATCTTCGCAACCCCCATTCCCATTAAGTAGATGATGAGGACATGACACCCATGCATATGACCATGTTTGGTGCATGGTATGGAGGGTAGGAGACCAGCAAGGGTGTTCAAGTCAAGAAGGAGGCCCGAGGCTAATTCGGTTCGAGTCTCCGTGGTGGAGGCCCAAAGCAACTGAAGTTTGAGTCTGCCTCGGCCTCCAGGACCAGTCTGTCTTAAACTGGTCACCCAGGATGTATACAGACTCTGTTTTTGACAATCCACATATGGTTGGAAAGCTAATTTGATAAGGAAGCCAATCCCAGTGGTCTCATGCCAAAATCCCTTCGGAATCAATGGGAATCGTTGAAACAATTTAGCATCCAGAATCTGTCAGGGTGCTATGAACAAGTCGTCTTTTGGTTCCGTTGGACCGTGGTATCGTGTTTGGGCCCATTAGGGGTGTGTCGTATGGATAGCCGACAACCCTAAGACCTTTATAATCATACAACACCTGCCATCATTAAGTTTTGGGTTTTGCTAGATTAATTTGTCAAGAACAGTTTCGCCGTTCATCGGTTTGTGAGACCCCAACTTCGTGAGATTAATCAATCATCTGCAATTTGGTTGCTTTCTTTCTTGTTCTTGCTTGTGTTCTTCGTTGTGCAGGCAAGGATTCGCCTTCTTGGTGAGGTCAACCAGATCCGTGTCTCAGTTGATAACCAGAGGAGTTGTGGTGCTAAGATTGCATGGTTCGATCTTTGGATCTGAAGTCGGATCGGTGTGTCATTCTCTGCCACAACGATAGTTACCTATACCTGACGGAAGATCAAGATCCCCGTTTCCATTAAGTGGTAATCAGAGCTAAGGTATACTGTCAGATTCATATTTATCCCCTAGTTTGGAGTGTTTCGCATTCGTCCCATAGTCCAGTGCCATATTTTTTTCCTGTCCTAGAACCTTCTGCATCATAGCCTTTGCATATTTCAATTTCAGAGTCTATCGTGTTGAGTTTGTGTCCTGATCGAGGTCTTGTTGCTGGTTAGGTCATGTTAGAGTCCAATTCGTGTGTTTTCCCCCTTCATTTCCATCAAATCTTTGCATCCGTAACCAATTTTGCGCACATTGTTCCCGTTTTGTCCTCTAATTCGGAGCCAATTCTTAAATTGGTCTAATTTTTGCATACGAACTCAGATTTTGATGTTCCATATATCAAAATTAATCAGAAATTTTTTGGATCCATCCATCCCCGGTCTTATCAGGGTTGGGAAATTTTAATTTGGTAAAAAACTGGTCACAAGATCCTCTTTTCATGGTCACAAACTTTTTGTTGATTTTGAGCACGTCTTCTGAAATTTCAACAGGCCACGCCTTTCACTTGTTAAAGCTCAAATTTTCTGTGGTTACTTCTTTTGTGCTCCTAAGTGAAGGAAAAATATCAAAAAATAAAAAGAAAAAGTTGAAATTTCCCAAAAAAACAACGACAGCCCAAAAAATAGAAAAAAGAGAGGGGGAAAAGAGGAACAATATCTAGAGGAGCACATAGAGAAGGCCAAAGTGAGTTATGTTAGCGTGTGTTGTCTGGTTTCTTGTTTGTGTTGCTGTTGCCATCCACCATACTTGTTTTTCACACACCTGTCACCATGCTATCCACCATACTTGTTTGTCACACACCTGGTACTTGGAACATTTTAGACTAGTAACAAGAACAAGTACTTTGGACTATAATTCAGCATTACTTTCTATTACTGACTTGTGTGCCAGATATACATATTATTCTTTGTGTGCCTTCCAAGCTCCACAAACTCTTTAGATCAGTATAGAAAAAGGGCCTTGCAATCTCGGTACCACTGCCTCACAGGTATCACGAACCAACTGCTGGTTGTACCGCCCACTGCTTGCGTTGGTAAGAACTTTGTATGAGTTCGGTAAGACGCTTCCACTTGCTATGAAAAGTGACACCACTGCAACCACATGTCATTTGATAGGGATAATACTTTTGTGTTGTCTTTTGCTATCTTCTAACAATGACAGGTGTTCATATCCACCGACTTATGATGGTATAGATGTTGATGAGTACATGGAGTGGGAAAATGCCATAGATAACATATTTGCTACTCACTTTATGTGTCCAAGGAGGAAGGTAAAAAATGCAGCTAGTGTTTTGCGACATTCTGCTTTATCTTGGTGGGAGTCTTTAGATCCTTCTAATAAACCTCAAACTTGGAATGATATGAACTCCTTATGCGAGAAACCTTTGTTAATCCACCTCTTGTTTTGACTTCATATGCTGAGGTGCACCATTTAGAGGAAGAGTCTGTTGTTATTTCTCTTTCTATGACTAACCTTCTGCAGGCTAATGTCCATAAGCAAGAGGATGACATGGAAGAAAATGAGGATCTCACAACCTCATATGCAAATTTAGAACCATCACTTCACAATGCACCTATACTCCTACTGAGAACACAGGTATTGCTCATGGTGCTACACTAACGGAAGGTGATAAATGTTTTAATGTACTAAATTTTTCCACAAACCATGCTATCATAGAGCAATTGTTAGTGGAACCCTCTCTTGATTTATCTCTGTCCCATGATAATCTGCTTGAAGTTCCTTGTGATAAAGATGAATTGGTTGATGATGCTTCAGTTTTACATGTTTTGGAACCAGTCACTTGTGCTGAAAATAAACATGTTATTCATAATTCTAATAAAACTGATGAGTTCAAACTATTGTCTTCTTTACATACTTTGGGTTACATTGAATTTGATGTTTTATGTAACCTAGATTGTTTGGAGGAGAGCCTTTTTAAATATACTGATTTCCTTGGTTTTCTAAACACACATATCATGTTATTGGCAAATATAACAACAAGGGACAATATATGATACATTGAGTATACATTCGTAGTAATATGAATTTTTCTTTTGTTGTACAAGGTTATGATCGTTTAGAGGGCAGCCATAATAATACAAACATTTTCTCATGTTCCTCAAAGAAACAAGTTCACTTCCAAGAAGGAGAGCATTGTTGGTGGCTACCTATGTTTGCTAGACCATCTATTCCTGCATTGTCTTTGGTTAGTTCTAATATTTTGTAGGATAGTGTTGACATACATCGTGTGCATTCGAATCATGGAGTTTACATGCTTGCTGAAATTTCTTGGAAACATGGTCATGTTCCTTCTCACACTTATTTCAGTTCCCTTTATCTTCGCAACCCCATTCCCATTAAGTAGATGATGAGGACATGACACCCATGCATATGACCATGTTTGGCGCATGGTATGGAGGGTAGGAGGCCAGCAAGGGTGTCCAAGTCAAGAAGGAGGCCCGAGGCTAATTCGGTTCGAGTCCCCGTGGTGGAGGCCCAAAGCAACTGAAGTTCGAGTCTGCCTCGGCCTGCAGGACCAGTCTGTCTTAAACTGGTCACCCAGGATGTATACAGACTCTGTTTTTGACGATCCACATATGGTTGGAAAGCTAATTTGATAAGGAAGCCAATCCAAGTGGTCTCATGCCAAAATCCCTTTGGAATCAATGCGAATCATCGAAACAATTTAGCATTCAGAATCTGTCAGGGTGTTGTGACATCGTCTTTTGGTCCGTTGGACCGTGTATCGTGTTTGGGCCCATTAGGGGGCGTGTCTAGGGTAGCCGACAACCCTAAGACCTTTATAATCATACACCACTGCCATCATTAAGTTTTGGGTTTTGCTTAGATTAATTTGTCAAGAATAGTTTCACTGTTCATCGGTTTGTGAGACCCCAACTTCGTGAGATTAATCAATCATCTGCAATTTGGTTGCTTTCTTTCTTATTCTTGCTTGTGTTCTTCGTTGCGTAGGCAAGGATTCGCCTTCTTGGTGAGGTCAACCGGATCCGTGTCTCGGTTGATAACCAGAGGAGTTGTGGTGCTAAGATTGCATGGTTCGATCTTTGGATCTGAAGTCGGATCATTGTGTCATTCTCCGCCACAACGATAGTTACCTATACCTGACGGAAGATCGAGATCCCCGTTTCCATTAAGTGGTAATCAGAGCTAAGGTATACTGTCAGATTCATATTTATCCCCTAGTTTGGAGTGTTTTGCAATCGTCCCATAGTCCAGTGCCATATTTTTTTCCTGTCCTAGAACCTTCCGCGTCATAGCCTTTGCATATTTCAATTTCAGAGTCTATCGTGTTGAGTTTGTGTCCTGATCGAGGTCTTGTTGCTGGTTAGGTCATGTTAGAGTCCAATTCGTGTGTTTTCCCCCTTCATTTCCATCAAATCTTTGCATCCGTAACCAATTTTGCGCACATTGTTCCCGTTTTGTCCTCTAATTCAGAGCCAATTCTTAAAATTGGTCTAGTTTTCGCATACGAACTCAGATTTCGATGTTCCATATATCAAAATTGATCAAAATTTTTTTGGATCCATCCATCCCTGGTCTTATCAGGGTTGGGAAATTTTAATTTGGTAAAAAACTAGTCACAAGATCCTCTTTTCGTGGTCACAAACTTTTTGTCGATTTTGAGCACGTCTTCTGAAATTTCAACAGGCCATGCCTTTCACTTGTTAAAGCTCATATTTTCTGTGGTTACTTCTTTTGTGCTCCTAAGTGAAGGAAAAATATCAAAAAAATAAAAAGAAAAAGTTGAAATTTCCCAAAAAAACAACGACAGCCCAAAAAATAGAAAAAAGAGAGGGGGAAAAGAGGAACAATATCTAGAGGAGCACATAGAGAAGGCCAAAGTGAGTTATGTTAGCGTGTGTTGTCTGGTTTCTTGTTTGTGTTGCTGTTGCCATCCACCATACTTGTTTTTCACACACCTGTCACCATGCTATCCACCATACTTGTTTGTCACACACCTGGTACTTGGAACATTTTAGACCAGTAACGAGAACAAGTACTTTGGACTATAATTCAGCATTACTTTCTATTACTGACTTGTGTGCCAGATATACATATTATTCTTTGCGTGCCTTCCAAGCTCCACAAACTCTTTAGATCAGTACAGAAAAGGGCCTTGCAATCTCGGTACCACTGCCTCACAGGTATCATGAACCAACTGCTAGTTGTACCACCCACTGCTTGCGTTGGTAAGAACTTTGTAAGAGTTTGGTAAGACGCTTCCACTTGCTATGAAAAGTGACACCACTACAACCACATAGTCATTTGATAGGGATAATACTTTTGTGTTGTCTTTTGCTGTCTTCTAACAATGACAGGTTGTTCATATCCACTGACTTATGATGGTATAGATGTTGATGAGTACATGGAGTGGGAAAATGCCATAGATAACATATTTGCTACTCACTTTATGTGTCCAAGGAGGAAGGTAAAAAATGCAGCTAGTGTTTTGCGACATTCTACTTTATCTTGGTGGGAGTCTTTAGATCCTTCTAATAAACCTCAAACTTGGAATGATATGAACTCCTTATGCAAGAAACCTTTGTTAATCCATCTCTTGTTTTGACTTCATATGCTGAGGTGCACCATTTAGAGGAAGAGTCTTTTGTTATTCCTCTTGCTATTACTAACCTTCTACAGGATAATGTACATAAGTGAGAGGATGATATGGAAGAAAATGAGGAGCTCACAACCTCATATGCAAATTCAGAACCATCACTTTACAATGCACATATTACTCCTACAGAGAACACAGGTAATGCCCATGGTGCTACACTCATGGAAGGTGAGAATTGTTTTAATGTACTAAGTTTTTCCATAAACCATGCTATCATAGAGCAATTGTTAGTGGAACCCTCTCTTGATTTATCTCTATCCCATGATAATTTGCTTGAAGTCCCTTGTGATAAAGATGAATTGGTTGATAATGCTTCAGTTTTACATGTTTTGGAACCAGTCACTTGTGCTGAAAATAAACATGTAATTCATATTGCTACTAAAACTAATGAGTTTAAACTATTGTCTTTTTACATACTTTGGGTTACATTGAATTTGATGTTTTGTGTAACCTAGATTGTTTGGAGGAGAGCCTTTTTAATATGCTGATTTGCCTTGGTTTTTGAAACATACATATCATGTTATTGGCAAATGTAACAACAAGGGACAATATATGATACATCGATTATACATTCATAGTAATATAAATTCTCCTTTTGTTGTACAAGATTATGATCGTTTAGAGGGCAGCCATAATAATACAAACATTTTCTCATGTTCCTCAAAGAAACAAGTTCACTTCCAAGATGGGGAGCATTGTTGGTTGCTCACCTTGTCTGCTAGACCATCTATTCCTACATTGTCTTTGGTTAGTTCTAATCTTTTGTAGGATAGTGTTGAGATACATCGTGTGCATTCGGATCATGGAGTCTACATGCCTGCTAAATTTTTTATGTGAGATGACATGCTAGAAACTTGGAAACATGGTCATGTTCCTTCTCACAGTTATTTTAGTTCCCTTTATCTTCGCAACCCCATTCTCCTTTATGTTGTGTAGGATCAGTTTCAAGCACAATCGACGCCGAGGACGGCTTTTCATCAAGAAGGGGAGGATGATGAGGATATGACACCCATGCATATGACCATGTTTGGTGCATGGTATGCAAGGGTAGGGGGCCAGCAAGGGTGTCCATGTCAAGAAGGAGGCCCGAGGCTAATTCGGTTCGAGTCCCCGAGGTGGAGGCCCAAAGCAACTCAAGTTTGAGTCTGCCTCGGTCTCCAGGACCAGTCTGCCTTAAACTGGTCACCTAGGACGCATACAAACTCCGTTTTTGATGATCCACATATGGTTGGAAAGCTAATTTGATAACGAAGCCAATACAACTGGTCTCATGCCAAAACCCTTAGGAATCAACAGGAATCATCGAAACAAGTCAGCATCCAGAATCTGCCAGGGTGCTGTGACATTGTCTTTTGGTCTGTTGGACCGTGTATCGTGTTTGGGCCCATTAGGGGGCATGTCTAGGGTAGGCGATGACCCTAAGACCTTTATAATCATACACCGCTGACATCATTAGGTTTTGGGTTTTGCTTAGATTAATCTGTCAAGAACAGTTTCGCTGTTCATAGGTTTGTGAGACCCCAACTCATGAGAATTAATCAATCATCTACAATTTGGTTGCTTTCTTTGTTGTTCTTGCTTGTGTTCTTCACTACGTAGGCAAGGATTAGCCTCCTTGGCGAGGTCAACCAGACTCGTGTCTTGGTTGATAACCAGAGGAGTTGTGGTGCTAAGATTGCAGGGTTCAATCTTTTGATCTGAAGCCGGATCGGTGTGTCATTCTCCGCCACAACGATAGTTACCTGTACCTGATGGAAGATCAGGATCCCCGTTCCCATTACCAGCGATAGAGCCCGACCCTCTGGACGACTGGAGAACACTCTACCTCAACTACCTCCTCTACGACACGCTGCCCATGGACAAGATGGTGGCTTGACGGCTCGCATGTCGCGCCAAATCCTTCGTTCTTGTAGAGGGTGAACTCTACAAAAAGGAGCCACATCGAGATCCTGCAGCTCTGTATTCCCATCGAACAGGGGAAGCTTTTGCTAAGCGATATCTACGGTGGGGTCTGCGGTCACCATGCTGCGCCTAGAACCTTGGTTGGGAACACATTCCAACAAGGCTTCTACTGGCCCACTACAGTAGCTAACGCTGAGCAAATCGTATGCACCTACGAAGGGTGCTAGTACTACGCTCGGCAAACTCACCTCCCGGCCCAGGCACTCCAGATGATCCCCATCATGTGGCCCTTCATGGTTTGGGGACTCGATCTAGTTGGCCTCTCAAAAAGGCACCCGGGGGCTACACCCACTTGCCTTGTCACCATAGACAAGTTCACAAAATGGTTTGAAGCTTGGCCAATGTCCGCAATCAAATCCGAGCAAGCTGTGCTATTCTTCCTCGACATCATCCATCGCTTCGGAGTACCAAACTCCATCATCATAGATAACAACACGTAGTTCACCGAGAAGAAAATTCATTCAATTCTGTGATGAACAACACATCCGAGTCGATTGGGCTGCCGTTGCGCACCCCCGAATGAACGGGCAGGTCGAGCGCGCAAACGGCATGCTCCTATAGGGCCTCAAGCCTAGGATCTTAAACTGGTTGAACAAGTTCGGCACACGCTGGGTCATTGAGCTCCCTGCGGTGCTCTAGAGCCTGAGGACAACTCCTAGCCAGGCCACTGGCTACACACCTTTCTTCATGGTCTACGGTTCCGAGTCCATCTTGTCGATGAACCTCGACTACGGAGCGCCAAGAATCAGAGCATATGATGAACAGGGAGCTAAGGCATCCCATGAAGATGCCATGGACCAACTGGATGAAGCCTGCGACATCGCCCTCCTCTGTTCAGCCAAGTACCAGCAGGCATTGTGTTGGTAACCACAGCCGATGGGTGTGGGACCGAGCCTTCAACGTCAGGGACCTAGTTCTCTGCCTCATGTAGCAACAAGGACCGCCACAAGCTCTCCCCACCTTGGGAGGGGCTGTATGTCATCGTAGAAGTACTCTGGCCAGGCGCCTATAAGTTGAAAACCATCAACGGCGAGGTCTTCACCAATTCCTAGAACATTGAGCAGCTACATCGTTTTTCCCTTAATAACGCATACTTTCCCTCATCAGTTTTTGTCTTTAGAAATCCCCGATATTTAGTGACATCTGACCCCTACAAACTGCGAGGGGTCAAACCTCACTCGGGGGCTGATATAAGCGATATAAGTACGTTTATCTTACAAACACTTCCTATGTGTTACCTCTACAAATGTTCTCTAAGCTTTCCGTTCTAATCATAACAAGTCCTAAGGACTAAGATTTCAAGAACAAATTCTGAGTATGACTGGTAGGACTATGGGAAACCCATGCCCCAGTGGCTATGACCTCCTTGCTCACTAGCGTGATCAGAATTGATTCAGCCGCACTCCTAGTTTTTGTGACCTGAACCATGCGATGGGTTAGAAGGCACCGAAACCTCTTCCACAGAAAAAGAGGAATCTGAAAAACTGTTTGTTGTAACAAAAGATGAAAATTTGTTCATTCTTGCACAAATTCACCGCTTACAAACTGATCCCAACACAAAAACTACTAATGTATTCATAATACAAAAGACTGTTCACTCGGGGGGCTCCCCTACAAACTTATTCGATTATAGTTTCTGACCAGCCCTACTCCGAGTACTGCTACAGTCGCTGCACCACGCTCTCCATCAGTGACGCCCTACCCCTCCATGGGATCCTCAAGGGCACCATCATCCGCAATGTCAAGCACCATGTCGGTGACTGTGTTGACCTCCGTCGAGGCATCTAGGGACTACACCATCATCATCAGCCGCAACCCTGATAATGGCACCTCCACTGGGGCATCCAGGACTACGCCTCACCATCAGCCCACAACCCTGACACTGGCACCTGGGCAGGGGGGCGTCTCCCACTGAGGAAAGGCCGCAATGAATGATGGCAAGGCCGACGATGCCCGACACCCTCTAGTGCCCCTCCTCCTTCGGCGACAATGGCCCCTTCTCAGCAAAGGTGGCCTAGACCACCTCATCTATGTTGGATGACCTCTAGCTCAACATTGCGCTCCGGATTCATGAGCATATCTATGAGTTTTTCTCTCCCTAGCATTACCCTCTCTCACTTAGGACCTATCGCAACGTAGGAATGCATTCGGTGGAAAATAAGGAGAAGAAGGTAGCGGCCCAAGAACAGGCAAGAGAATTGGATGAGAACTCCCCCCCCCCTCTCTATTTAAGGAAGAGGCGCAGCAACTGAGGAAAGACGAAAGGTTGGAATGAAAAACTCTCTTCCTTCCCCTTATTCAATGCAGATGGGAAATCAATGCCGACAGGAAACCCGAGGGGACGTGCCAGAACCGACGGGATGCACTCTAGTTAATGAGACGTTGCCTGGTCAAACAGGATGTTACTTGGGAGTGGCCTACCACTAATGCGCACCGGGCGTGAGAACCAGGGCACACCCGCATGCAGGCGACTCTCTGCTTCCCTAGGAAGGACCATGGAATGACCCAATGATGAAACCCCTATCCAGGGGGCCCAACAGGCCTGCTGGGTCGATCGGATGGCCTAGGCGAAATGATGAACGAATAACCACAGAAAGATAAGCACCTCTGTTTTCTTACTTTGCGCGTTAATTTCATTACCGAGTTTCTGACCCTAGCAACGGCAGGGGCACGAACATCGCTCGAGGCTGTTGAGAGTGTCTACCTATTTTAGACATCCTCCTCGCCCAACCCCTCCTTACATTTAAAACTAGAAGCACGCCATGTGGGTATAAAACTTTGAATACAACTGGATGAACCGCTAGACCCTACGCCCGATGGCTACGGTATTTTTGTTCACCAGCATAATCGAATTCATAGTTCCCCGCACCACGAGTTTTACCTCCCACCTTCCCGAGAAGGGTTTGGGGGGTCCTCCTGTAGAATCTCCTCTGAGGAGAAGCTATCAGGTCACCTAAATCAATTGAATGGCTCGGATCACCGCTGAGAGACAGAAACAAAAAATGGCAATGCTTATGTAGGTTGCACCGACCTCATCACAAACATCAGACCCAAACCTTGCACTGACATATTTGGTAAGAGCTTCCTGTCACTCACGCCACCAAGGTAACGTTATTGATCCCCTGCTTTCATTTCAATTAAATTATACATTGAATCCATACATCCAAACATTGCTTATGCAAATCATTGCATCCCAACGCTTCATGTCGCACCACAAAGCGGTAGCCATCTCATTCAATATGAGCGGTGACTGACCGAGGTTTGAAGGTTGGCCCACAAAGGGCTCGAGGCTGCCTTGCGTATTGAAAGTCAGCTAGAGTATTGAAAGATATAGGGTAGGCAGCACTCATAAAATCCTCAACCAAGTGCTCATGCTCCCCAAGGTACGCTGCGTCCACAAAACCATGGGGAAGAAGCCGAAGATTAAGGCCCGAATGGGCTTGTGCAGCAGACACGCCATGGCAGCGCCATGACGAACACCATGAAGGGTGACCTCACTAACACGATTCAGGATGTCATGCAAGCCAACCACCGGAACGACGCCCTGGCATTGACAATCCCGCTGCATGATCTATAGCTGATCGAAGACTCTCCAACTAAGTAGTTAGATCTAAAATATTCAAGGAAAGAGTGATCAGAAATCTTGAGGGCAAAATTAAGAAATACAGAGAGATAATGGCAGACATCTCACCCATGATTCTAGCTTTAGCCCTGGCCAACCTTTCTCTCACCAGGCCAACCTCGAGGGGGATCGGTCTTCAATCATGGCCAAAGCCGATTCCGCTAGGGAGAGGCAGTTGGCTAGATGCTGGTCGGTCTAATCAATGGAGGCCAATAGATCATCATTATCGATCTGTTGCCTCGAGTAACGAGGAAACTAGCGGTAAATTGGTGCCAAAGATGACCCCGAAGGCTGGGCAGAGCTAGCCCTTTGATCCGAAGTGAGTTCAGCAGATTTCTTGGTAAATTAAGGAACTATGGGAAAGAAGCCTGAGGCTTTCCCGGTGGGCATTTGGAGGAGCAACAAGGGGAAGGTGTCCACACATTCTAGCCCTCATAAAACACTAGAACAACTTTGTGAGCATGGAGAGAAAACTCAGGTGATATCACAAGAATTCTTCTAACCGCAATGGCTGGTTGTCTTGATCAACGAGGCGCTAGAATAAGTGACACAATCACCCTATGCATAAGAATTCTTCTAACCACTTGAGTTCTTCAAAAGATAGACCATGGAGGGTCCAGTGGAGTCGGGAGCACTCGAAGGGGCAGATATAAGAGAACATGGCTGAATTGTTGAGTCACTCTCGCTAGGGTCGGATAGTAATTTTATAGCCGGCCTAGAAGGACGAATCCAAGTGCCCATGAAGCAATGATGCTCTCGTAAAAATTTTGAAGCACAGGCTCATGAACTGGCATAGACGGTGACAAATAGTAGACCCTAGATCAAGATTCTTTACCTATGACTATGGACCTATCAGGGACACAAACGTGATAATTGTGGCATAAAATCTCTTTTATCCCAAAATTGGGGGGCATGTGTTTACACCAAAATTTGGAAGAAGAGTCACAGAGACTCGAAAGCTCCCAAGATCACGTTAGTAGGGAATCAATTGCGTGTGGATCGAGATCAACTGATTCAAATGCAGCACTAGAATCGGCTTTCTTCAGGCAGCGCTGGCAGATAATGCCAAAGGCTACGATCGACGCTAGGACAAAACATGATGATCTCTACAAAAGGGGAAATATTAGAGTCCAAGTTATCTTAAATTAGGAATGTTTTCTCTAGGGTCAAAAATTGTGATGAGTCATGCCTACACAGGAGTCATGCACAGGTCCTGGGTATAAATACCAAATCCTGGCTATTGTAAAAACAACAATCAATCCAATATACAAGTCATTTACTTTTTTAGCTCCGGACACCCCTTAGGAGTAGGAGTAGGAGTAGAGTAGGTCTCGATGACTGAGGGCTAGCTCCGCCTCGCCCGATGTTAGAGGGCTAGCTCTGCCTCGCCCAACAACCAGTGATGGGGCCTCACCTCGCCTGACCCCCGAAGGCTGGCCCCACCTTGCCCAATGACAAAGGGCTAGCTCTACCTTGCCCGATGGCTGAAGGCTAGCTCTACCCCACCTGATGTCCCGAGATAGGCTCCATCTTGCCAGATGTCCCGAGGCTGGCTTCACCTCACCCGGTGACTGTACCCTGCTCCTTCATAATGATAGGCACAGGGTAAGATAGGACATTCGAGTCAACCATAGTACCAAGGACCATGCCCTACATGCCTGCAGGAAAGTACCATCAGGATACAATGGGACGAGCGCATTATGTCCTTCCGTGCATGGCAAAGCCCGAATAGTGTTGTAGGCACTAACTTTTTGTCTTATAGTGTTGTGGGTGCCGCCATCAGCCCTCAAACATGGATCCTAACATAGGCATATGACAACCACTACAATCCAAGAGAGAACTCACATAATCTACATTATGGATGCATAGTCACTTCCCCATCTGCTCCCCATGGAGTCATGGCTCTACACCCTGGCACACTGCACCATCTACTGAAGTAGGATGGGACGTGACCACTTGTTGAAATAAAGCCAGAGCACGTCCCAATCAGGATTAGTGAACGTGCCATCCCTAGCATGGTCTGCCATGTCAGCAGGGTAGGCTCAAGGGAAAAGGAAGACCCAGTACCTTCGAAGGACCTTATCTAACTTTGGTTTTTTCCTTCTTTCTCCCATCTATAACCCTTGCTCCTCCTTGGTCTATAAAGGGAGGGCAGGATACCTCGCTAAGGGGACAGATCGATTCCACACATGACACATAGCCAAGCAGCAACCGAGCTCTTAGCATCCTTTTGACCTTTCCATCAGAGACTTGGGACCTATCCCTCTCTCGACCATTTGTACCCCCTACTACAAACCTTTTTCTGTACTAATAACATGAGCAGCAACAAACTAGACATAGGGACATTCTACCTGAACGAGTATAAACCTTGTGTCCTTTAGTACACCATCTGAGCCTAACGCGCAACAAATATAAATTTACTAGTTGGTGTTTGTTCGAAACACCGACAGTTGGCGTGCCAGGTAGGGGACCTTTGCACGTTCCATATCAGGCCTCGGATGGCTAGCCACACAATCAGCTAGGCCCTAGGCACACACATGTGTTTTGGTGACCTAGACTTCATTGTCATAGTGGGAGGAGAGTTGATGTTGGCTCATGCCACCATCCAATCTCTCCCCTCCATCGGCTTCAACTATAGGAGGCTTGAGCACTAGCCCTGCATCTCCCTTGAACACCAGTGGTCCAGGGAGGACCCACACTGCCTCACTCTCTCTCCCACAACACTCCGTGTAGAGCGCCCCGATGGTGCTTCCATTCAGATTCCACAACACCATGGCAACCGTTAGCCACCTTGTGGCACAACACGCGATCCCGTTCCCCACGAACAACGAGTTTATGGGATGACTAAAAGTGCCATGAAATCCCTCCATGGTCTCCTCACTGAGAAACCAGAGTCGGACTCTAGCTCTGACTCTAGCAGGGGGAGCCATCACCCCTCCTGGGAATGTTTCATGGTGGGTACCCCTGAAGGACACGTCGAAAGCATCCCCACAGAGGAAGCTACCCTGGTGGGCAACCTCGGTGATGAGACCAAGGGGATATAGCGGCCCCACCTCGCATAGGGGTGGAGTAGCTAAGAGATCAAAAGTGGGAGATTGAGGAAGATGGAATCTAGGTTGTGCAGGAGTGCGCGAGGTCAATCGGGAGATCGAACGCCATGGAGACAGTGGGCGCGCTCGCGCCAAGGCCGTGATGTGAACTGAAGGATCATCGCTGATGATGAAGCCCTTCCTCACTTCGCCCAGGCAAAACTAGAACATCGCCGCCGTGATGGCCTTGCTCCATGGTCTTCCTGAGACCGCAATGCCTAGGATCATCAGGCCCACCACAAGATTCGCATGCTGCTCGAGCGTGCGGTGGTGCAGTAGGCAGAAAGCTCGTTGTCTTGGCAATGCGAGCTTGACACCAGCCAGCGCATGCCTTTGGTGCACCCTGCCAGGGACGTGTTAGTCCACCAGGCACCACAAGGTGGCCGACAGCACACTTGCGATCATGATACATCAACATCTTGGCCACGACCACGACCATGCAGCACTCTCGATGCCCGTAGACGCACCTACAGTGACCTGAGAGAAGGAGCCCGCCATGGCTATCATCCTCATTGCGGCGGGTGCTACGACAGCGGCGAGTACCAGAGCTCGAGCCCAAGCCCTGGCCTACCAGGCCCTCAGGCCTTTGGCCGCCAGATCCTCAATGCCTTCCCCACCAAGGTACCGACCGCCTACCAATATCCCTAAGTACTCTAGGGAGACAAACCCCGGACTTTGGCTCAAAGACTATCGGCTTGCCTATCAAGCCGGTGGTATGGATAATGATGACTTCATTATCTACAACCTTCCACTATTCTTAGCCGATTCAGCACGAGCATGGTTGGAACACCTACCGTCCAACACAATCTAGAGTTGGGCAGATTTGAAGGAGATCTTTGCGGGGAACTTCCAGGGCACATACTGATGAGGACATGACACCCATGCATATGACCATGTTTGGCACATGGGATGGAGGGGAAGGAGGCCAGCAAGGGCATCCAAGTCAAGAAGGAGGCCCGAGGCTAATTCGGTTCGAGTCCCCGAGGTGGAGGCCCAAAGCAACTCAAGTTCGAGTCTGCCTCGGAATCTAGGACCAGTCTGCCTTAAACTAGTCACCCAGGACGCATCTGGACTCCATTTTCGATGATCCATATATGGATGGAAAGATAATTTGATAAGGAAGCCAATCCAAGTGGTTTCATGTCAAAATCTCTTCGGAATCAACGAAATCGTTGAAACAAGTCAGCATCCAGAATCTGCCAGGGTGCTGCGACACCTTCTTTTGGTCCGTTGGACCGTGTATCGTGTTTGGGCCCATTAGGGGCCGTGTCCAGGGTAGGACGACCCTAAGACCTTTATAATCATATGCCGCCGCCGTCATTAGGTTTTGGATTTTGCTTAGATTATTCTATCAAGAACAGTTTCACTGTTCATCGGTTCATGATACCTGTGAGACAGTGGTACTGAGATTGCAAGGGCCTTTATCTATACTGATCTGAAGTATATATGTGGAGCTTGGGAGGCTTAAAATATGGTAGCAAGGAATAGGAATAATTTAATTCAGAAATTGCAAATTGAAAAGTAGTCCCAAGCTAGTCTATGTCGCTGGCCTAAACTCGTTCTGGGCCTAGTTCAAGCAAGCAATACAATACAACTCAGCACAAGGACTCAAAAGGATGCAAGCACTTCTGAATTTTTTTCTTGATGCATCATTTTGTTTTGCACCTTCTGCCTTTTGTTCTTCTCTGATTTTTTTTGTGTGGCTCTCTTTTTTTTTTGCACTTTGCCTTTTGCTATTATTATTATTTTTTCAATCAGAAAGTTTCGCAATATATGAGCTGATAAGATAGATGATTAGCACTAGGAACCGTGGCACAGAGAAAAAAAGGACAAATAGCAGCAGCAGATTGGCACTACCCTCTCGAGTTTTGTTGTCGCAAGCTAGACACAAAGCACAAGATGCTTGAGCAAAAAAAATGGTGAAGTGCAGGAAACAAGCGGACTAAAGATTGGATTTATTTCTTGTTTGTCTCCCACAACCAATCAAAGATGGAATATTTTACTCATATAAACTTAAACATGCCTTTCCTGCCTTCCCTTCACCATGAAGCTACTTTGCTCTAGACAAGGAAAAATGACCTAGTGAAAAATACCAATCGGGGAGGGATATAGGAACTGACCACTGGCGGCCAACTTTAGGTGCTCGAATAGACTCAAACAAGACCAATGACTCATTAAACACAGCAACATGATGACCTACGAGGGACAATGGTTCAATAAAGCAAACTGAAGTTAAAAATATTGCAATAGCACAACGGGATGGGATATGAGAAAAAACAAACGATGAACACAAATATTTTTGTGGGGCAATTTTCTGGATTTATAGGACAAAGACAAAACAAAACTAGGGTAATGATAAACATGACGGTAATACCTAAAGCTCTGATTACCACTCAATGGAGACGGGGATCCCGATATTCCGTCTGGTGATGGTAACTATCGTTGTGGTGGAGAATGACACACCGATCCGACTTCAGATCGAACCCTGCAATCTTAGTACCACTGTCTCACAGGTATCATGAACCTGCCACCTTGTACCACCCACTGTTTGCATTGGTAAGAACTTTGTAAGAGCTTGGTAAGACGCTTCCACTTGCTGTAAAAACAACACCACTGCCACCACCACGTAGTCATTTGATAGGGATAATACTTTGTGTTGTCTTTTTGCTGTCTTCTAACAATGATGGTTGTTCGTATCCACCGACTTATGATGGTATAGGTGCTGACGAGTACATGGAGTGGGAAATTGCCATAGATAACATATTTGCTACTCGCTTTATGTGTCCAAGGAGGAAGGTAAAAAATGTAGCTAGTGTTTTGCGACATTCTGCTT